>NC_080030.1:89888605-90071265 GCF_030020395.1 Manis pentadactyla
ATTGTTAGTGTACAGGAAAGCCGCAGATTTCTGTGTGTTGGTTTTGTGTCCCGCAGCTCTGCTGTATTCCGGTTATCAGTTCTAGCAGTTTTGGAGTGGAGTCTTCAGGGTTTCCTTACGTACAGTATCGTGTCATCTGCAGATGGTGACCGCCTAGCTGCTTCTTTACCAGTCTGGATTCCTTGTATTTCTTTGTCTGGTCTAATTGCCGTGGCTGGGACCCCCGGGACTGTGTTGAATAGCGGTGGGGAGAGTGGGCACCCCTGTCTCGTTCCCCGTCTCAGAGGAACGGCTTTCAGCCTCTCGCTGTTGAGTATGACGTTGGCTGTGGGTTTGTCATATACGGCCTTTATTAGGTTGAGGTGCTCGCCCTGTATACCCATTTGGCTGAGAGTTTTTATCGTGAATGGATGTTGCATTTTGTCGGATGCTTTTTCAGCATCTGTGGAGATGATCGTGTGGTTTTTGTCTTTCTTTCTGTTTATGTGGTGGATGGTGTGGATGGATTTTCGAATGCTGTCACCATCCTTGCATCCCTGGGATGATTCCCACTTGATCAGGGTGTTTGATCCCCTTGATGTATTTTTGAATTTGGTTTGCTAATATTTTGTTCATTTCCTAGGTATTCTTGCTCCTCATCCGCAGTTCCTGAAAATCCTTCTGAGCCACGACTGTCCAATGGGTGTCTTGTTAGGTTAATGCAGAGGCTTTGGGGCCCTAGCCCAGGGTAGAGGCTGGTCGCCAGGGGCACCAGGCTTGTGGTTAGCGGGTGGGAACTTGCAGCCCCCAGCCCCCAGGGAAGGAAGAGGAAAGGGATGAGGGCTGGAGGTTGAATCAGCAATGGCCAGCGATTTAGTCAGCCATGACTCTGCAGTGAAGCCCTCACAGAACCCTATGAGAAGAGCACAGCTCTCTCTCTCATCTCCTGCTTCTCTGTCAGAGCTTCCATGCTTGGGGAACCAGGTCGCCTGCACATGCCACCATGCCAGGCCCCAAGTCCCGGGAGGATAGAAGCTCCTTTACTTGGGACCTTGCCGTGTGTGCGCGTGCGTGTGCGTGTGAAGCGCGCGCGTGCGCTGCTGTGTCCTTTATGATACTCTTTGTTAAACTGGTAAACGTGTTTTCCTGAGCTGCTGAGGCACCCTAGCGACTTGGGCAGTACCTAAGGGGGAGGTCGTTGGAACTTCCAATCCTAGCCTGTATGTAGGTGGGAAGCACAAGCTAATTGCATGGGCCTGGCAACCGGGCTCTGGAGTTGGGGGTGGAGGGCAGTCTTGAGGATAGAAACCTTACCCTGGGGAATCTTGTGCTGCGTCCAGGCAGATGTCATCAGAGTTGAGAGTTCTCAGAAACCCTGCTGGTGTTGGAGAATTGCTTGGTGGTGTATGCATTGGGAACAGGTCCGGTATCCTGAAGGGAGTTCCACTGCTGTGTATGAAAAAGAACGCTGGGTCATGTGGTACCGCTATGGATATTTTTAGGAACCTCCACACTGTTTCCCATAGTAGCTGCACCAATTTACATGGTCACCAACAGTGCACGAGGGTTCCCTTTGTCCACTTCCTCATCAACGCTTGTTATTTCTTGTTTTGCTTCTTTTGTTTTTTTTTTTTTCTCTTCTTTTGGTACTAGCCATTCTGACTGGTGTGAGGTGATAGCTCGTTGTGATTTTTGCGTGTGTGTGACCGTTAATGTACAATTACATGAGCAACATGGTTACTGGACTCCCCCTCCCACTATCTTATCAAGTCCCCCCCACCCCTTACCCCATTACAGTCACTGTCCTTCGGCGTCGTAAGACGCTGTGGAATCCCTACCTGTCTTCTCTGTGTTATGCTGCCTTCCCCGGGCCCCGGCACCCCCGCCGCCCCACCCCCTACGTTATGTGTGCGAGCCGTAATGCCCCTTTTTCCCCACTTATCCCTCCCTCCCCACCCATCCTCCCCAGTCCCTTTCCCTTTGGTAACTGTTAGTCCACTCTTGGGTTCTGTGAGTCTGCTGCTGTTTTGTTCCTTCAGTTTCTGCTTTGTTCTTTTACTCCACAGATGAGTGAAGTCATCTGATGCTTGTCTTTCTCCATCCTGCTCATTTCACTGAGCATAATACCCTCTAGCTCCATCCGTGTTGTCGCAAACGGTAGGATTTCTTTTCTTCTTACGGCTGAATAATATTCCATCTTGCGTATGTACCACCTCTTCTTTATCCATCCGCCTACTGACGGACACTCACGTTGCTTCCATTTCTTGGCTATTGTGCGTAGTGCTGTGATAGACATAGGGGTGCGTGTGTCTTTTTCAAACTAGGCTCCTGCATTCTTAGGGTACATTGCTGGGAGTGGAATTCCTGGGTCAAATGGTATTTGTACTTTTCTGTTTTTTGAGGAACCTCCATACTGCTTTCCACAATGGTTGAACTGAGATGTACATGCCCACCAGCAGTGTCGCAGGGTTCCCCTTTCTCCACATCCTCGCCACCGTCTGTTGTTGTGTGTCTTCCCGATGGTGGCCGTCCTGACTGGTGTGAGGTGATATCTCATGGTGGTGGTTTTAATTTGCATTTCTCTGATGATCGTAGCGATGTGGAGCATCTTTCCGTGTGCCTGCTGGCCACCTGAATTTCTTCTTTGGAGAAGTGTCTGTTCAGATCCTCTGCCCATGTTTTAATTGGATTATTTGCTTTTTGTGTGTGGAGGTGCGTGGGCACTTCATACTTCTTTTAGATGTCATCAACCCCTTATCGGATATGCCATCTTTGAATCTGTCCTCCCATGCTGTCGGATGTCTTTGTTCTACTGATGGTGCTTAAACAGAATCCTATACCCCCTGCCATCTCGTTCCAATTCTGAGTCAATTATTTTTTTTTTTTTTTTTTTTCCCCCCCTCAGAACACCAACCCGCCAAGAAAACTGGAACGAAGAGGAGAAGATGTGATACGGGAACATCGAGCCTAAACTGAGAGGTGAGATGGTGGAGACTGGTAGTAAGTATCTTTCCATGTGCTGCTTTCAAGGTTCACGGGGAAAAAAGGTTGCCACGGAGGTAAGGCCCGGGATGTGGACGTCACCTGGTATCGGTGGAGCCACCTAGCCACTAGCCATTAACGGGAAGGCTAGCGTGCGGCACTGTTATTTCCTGCGGAGTTACACGTGCGGCGTCCCCCCGTTGCAGTTCGGTCAGGCCCCGTGTGGGACTGCCCTGGCACTGGCCGGGGTGGATCTGAGAGCTGTGCCCGTTCCTGCTGGGCTGCCCCAGCATCCCTCTCAGAACAAGGCCTCCAAAGTGCTCCTGGGAGAGAGACAGAGAGAGAGAGAGAGACAGAGAGAGAGAATTATGCCCAAGAGACAGGGGCAACTTTTTGCTGGAGCTCCATGAGCATGTTTCTGATTTTTATGTTGAGATCCCTCTCACAAAGATGGATCGAGTCCAGTTACCAGGTTCCTTTGGCTTTGACGTTTCGTATTTGTAGGTGGCGCCCTGTACAGCGCCCAGAAGCTTTTCCCTCTGGAGCTGCTCAGCCCTTGGGGTGATGGCAGGCAGGGGTCACGGGGGCGGCGCTGGTGCCCGCGGGAGGGAAGAGGTCTTTCCCGCTTCCCGGCCGCAGTGCCTGTGTCCACCGCCAGGGCCAGTTTGCGGAGCACGCAGGGAGAAGCCTCTGTGCTTTGCACCCGTGGCTGCCGTAGGTGGGGCCGTCCTGTCGCTGGCCTGGCGCGATGGAGGGGGGCAGCCGGTTTGCGAGCCGGTGCTGGCGGGGGAGGAAGGTGCAGCAGGCCGCCGTGTTGTGTTATCAGTCACATCACGGTGGGGGGCTTTGGAGCTACGTAGGCAGCCAGGGTGGGTGGAGCGCCCGGAGCTCCTAAAAGTTCCCCCACCTGCTGGGCAGAGTGCACCCGGACAGTTTTGCGCACCTGTGCTTTCTCCCGAGCGGCAAGCTCTGTGCAACCCTTGCCCCTTTAGCAGCTCTCTCGCTGTTAGGAAGTCTCTCAGACTGCCCGCCTTTCTTTCATCCCACAGCAGCCGGATGTGGATCCCTGTGTTGGCGCGAGTGGCAGGAACCTCAAGTCTCTCCAAGTGCTCCGCCTGTCTTTGCTTTCCAACCCCACCGGTCCTCCAGAGCATCACGTGAGGTAGGTCCGTGCTCCCAGAGCAGATCTCCAGGGCTGGGTGTTCAGCAGCCCTAGGCCTCCACCCGCCTCCCCGTTTCCGTTTCTCTTCCTCCCTCCGGTGAGCTCGGGTGCGGGAAGGGCCTGCCGGGTCCCTCCGGATCACGGCTTTGGTACGTCACCCTTCACCTTGAGGTGACGGCCTGCCGCGGCAGCCTCCTCTCCTGCTTCTCTTCCAGGATCTGGTGTAGTTGTTGTATTTCCACACTGTATGAATGTACGCATGTATGTGGTTTTCGGAGGAGGTTTCTGCCTCCCCTCTCACACTGCCTGCCGTCTTTAATCCCACCAAGCCATCTTTAATTTTTTTTTTTTTTTCTTTTTCAGTTTCAGTTTCACTTGGATAGGGTACCTTTTCCCACCCCTTCAACTTGTAGTTTGTCTGTGTGCTTGGATCTCAAGTGAGCCTCCTGTAAGGGAGCACGTAGGCGGTCTTGAGTTTTCATCCATTCATTCAACCCTGTGTCTTTTGTTTGGAGCATTTAAAGTCTTTCCCTTTACTGTGATAATTGATAGCTGTGTCCTTATGGCACTTCTTCAACTTGATTTCTGTCTCCTTTTCGCTTGTAGTTCTTCTCTGTGCTTTCATCGTTGCTCTCCTGGTTATGAGCGATAGGTTTGTTGAGTATTATGCTTTCTTACCTGTCTGTCTTGTCTGTCTGTCTGTCTGTCTGTCTGTCTGTCTATCTGTCTATCTTATCTATCTGATCTCTCTACTCTCATCTATCTACTGTCATCTCTGTGTCTATCTATCCAAACTATCTAATCTACCACCTATCTGTCTGTTATCTGTCATCTATATGTATCTATATCAATGTGGCTATCTAACCTATATGTATCTATATCATCTATCTAGTCTGTCATCTTATCAATCTATCTACCTGTCATCTATCTATGTGTATCTATAGGTGTCTGTCTAATCTGTCCACCTGATCTATCATGTATCATCTATCTAATCTGTCTGTCTGCCTAGTCTGTCTAATCTCTCTATATGTATCTATATGGTCTATGTAACCTATCATTCTATCTCATCTGTCAGTCTGATCTAATCTATCCATCTATCTCATGTATCTGTCTCAATCTATCTATGTGTTTATTTATTTTGTCCATTTTTGTCAACGTACCGTCACTAGGCGCGCAGTCATTCCTCTGTCTCCTTCTCAGTCTTGATTCCTTGTGTTTGTTTCTGTGAGTTAGCTATGTCTTTGGGTCTTGAGAGGAGTGGCCGTGGGTTGGAACACCTGGGTAGGTGGCCCGAGTCCGCTGGGTGTAGATGGCCGGCTGGACTCTCTAACCAGTGCGGGCTGGGGCCCTCCGGGTGCTCTGCCCTGGGGCTGGCCCTGCCGGGGCGGCTGCGTGAGCTGCGGGGCAGATCCGAGGCCCCACACAGGGAGCACCCCGGCCGGCCTGCTGGGGCCGAGGCAGGTGCACGCCCAGTAGTAGGTCTGTGTGCCTGCGCGCCGATGTCACCTGGGTGGCCCTGCTTGGCCGCCCATCTCCAGAGAGCATGTGTAGTCGCAGGTTCAGTGAGCCGCCTTCTTGGGGACACGCGGGGCTGGTGTGGGCTAGTGGCCCGTGGGCTTGCTGAGGTGGCAGGCCAGCTAGCTCGCGGGGAAACTGCTCCCCTCTGTTGTCAAGGTGGAGGTGGAGTTTCAGTGCATTTAGGCATTTAGATGTGAGTGAGGTCTATCTGAAATGGAATAGTAGCATTTAGAGCTGTGTTTTCTGTTGGTGTGGAAAGGGTGCTGAGCATAAAGAGTTGGGTGGCGGTGGCAGGAATTCGAGGAATGTTGATGTCCTTGCATTTATTTATGTTCTGTTAAGGGAAGTGATTCTGAAGTAACTTTTTACTCATGTATGAAGGTGGTGCGTAAGGGTCACCCCACGTCAGTCATGGTGAGATGAAGTGAGGTGGTAGAATTAAAGCCTGTACCCCTTGGCCTTATACGTAGGAGACGCACCGTGGGTGCTCTTTGCTGCTCTCCTGTCCTGGCTTATTGCCTTAACTAACGTGATGGTTCAGAGTGGTCCCAGCGAGATTTCCAGCAAAATCTTTCTACAATTGCATAGAAACACTTGGGATATCTATATCCCCAGAGGCTAGTGGAAAAGTTTACTCTTTCTGGTCACTGTTTGCAAGTTGTTCGCTCTATCGCGCATTTCTTTGTTACTTTTAGACCGATAGGGGCAGTGATACACGCACGCGCGCGCGCGCGCACACACACACACACACACACACACACACACACACACAGAATTAAACATGTTTAAGAACCAAAATGAAAAGAGTGGTTTTCTGTGTCACAGCAGGGATTCCCTAGCCTGCGGCGAGCTCAGAGCAGTGGCAGAGAAGAGGGAAGGGGCCTCGTTAGCCAACCCGGTCTCCCTCCTCTGGACTTGCCTCCCCCTGGGCTGTCATCCCTTAAACGCTCAGCACGCAGGCCTCGCGTGGAGCACGCACAGTCATAAAACGCGGCTACTTCCACATCCCGGTCACTGGGGCGTGGGGCATGTTACATTGTTCGGTGTGGCTCAAAGCGTTATCACTCGTGTATGTGAGTTCTTCCTCTGTAGCAGAGTGAAAGAGTAAAGACAGCCAGAGGCATATTAGCAAGAACAGGGTTTAGTGGGAAAATACAATACACCCACACAGATCTGGGAAAGACTTTCTTTAATGGATAGCAGGGAGGATAGGAAGCGCCAACAAAAGGACATGGGCCTTGTACGGGGCTGGGGGAGACCGGTAGACGGCCGCAAGGGTGGCGGCGTGTCCAGCGCGTCACCGTCGTCGGGGGTAGGGCTGAGCCCGGCGGTTGTGCCACGTGTGGCATCGGGCCGGTGGGGACCGGAAGATGGCCCGCAGGGGCGCAGTGGTGCGCATAGGCGCGCCGGCCGTGTCAGAGTCGGGCCCCGGGCCGGCGGCCCACGGCGGCGGCGTGGTGTCCATGGGCTGGCCGGCCGTGTCAGAGTCCGGCCCCAGGGCGGCGGCGGCCCACGGCGGCGGCGTGGTGTCCATGGGCTCGCCGGCCGTGTCAGAGTCCGGCCCCAGGGCGGCGGCGGCCCACGGCGGCGGCGTGGTGTCCATGGGCTCGCCGGCCGTGTCAGAGTCCGGCCCCAGGGCGGCGGCGGCCCACGGCGGCGGCGTGGTGTCCATGGGCTCGCCGGCCGTGTCAGAGTCCGGCCCCAGGGCGGCGGCGGCCCACGGCGGCGGCGTGGTGTCCATGGGCTCGCCGGCCGAGTCAGAGTCCGGCCCCAGGGCGGCGGCGGCCCACGGCGGCGGCGTGGTGTCCATGGGCTCGCCGGCCGAGTCAGAGTCCCGCCCCAGGGCGGCGGCGGCCCACGGCGGCGGCGTGGTGTCCATGGGCTCGCCGGCCGTGTCAGAGTCCGGCCCCAGGGCGGCGGCGGCCCACGGCGGCGGCGTGGTGTCCATGGGCTCGCCGGCCGTGTCAGAGTCCGGCCCCAGGGCGGCGGTGGCCCACGGGGGCGGCATGGTGTTCAGAGGCTCGCCCTCCGCGTCAGAGTCCGGCCCCAGCGGTGTGGTGTCCATAGGTCCTTCGTTTGAGACAGGCATGAGAATAGGGTACGAAGCTAGGGAGAGCTTCCAACTCCTCCTCAGACCTCCTCAGCGCGCACGGAGCTGCCCAGCTAGGGCAGCCTCTGATAGGTCAGCCAGGGGACGCATCACAGAGCAGCCGCCCGGGCAACCGTGATGTCACCCAGGGGGGAGGGGAGCCCCCACTGCCGTGAGCACACCAGCCCCACCCAGAGGAGACCCTGGCCCAGTGTCACAGGGCGTGGGCCCCACGCCAGCCCCAGTAGTGTCCCCAGCCCTCCCCCCCCCCCCCCCCCCCCGGGACTGCCGGCCGAGGGCCGTGCAGGTGTCAGGGCCAGCCAGACCACCACGCAGACCATTCAGGGCCGCAGTGCTCACGTCTGTCAGAGCTACGCCCGCCCGGGTGTCGCCTCTGCACGCGCTTGGGACCCGGGGCGCGGCGGCCAATGCTGTGCCCCCGCGGTCCCTGAGGCCGGGGCTGCCGGGGCGCCGCCCGCCCTCGCCCCGGGCCTTCCCATCTTCTCTGGGAGGCCTGGAGCCAGACATGCTTCCTCCGCCATGGCCAGCCAGGCGGGTGACAGATTCCGAGGAGGGGACCGTCCGCGTGACTTCCCTTTCTAGCTAGCGGGCAGGTTCTTTCTTCGCTTCCCGGAAAGCGTAGGTCAGGGACCACCAGGTTTCAGCATAGCAACATTCCACGTTCTCACTGAGCCTGGCGGCCCAGATTTTTCTCTTTGGTCTCGTTTTGGGGCCTGTGTCTGGTATACGAGTAACACAACACAGTAAACTGGGAAACACTTTTTATTTTCTTACTGTCATTTTCTTATGTTTATTCATTTTGTTATCCTTAATCTACAGTTACATGAAGAACATTATGTTTCCTCGACTCCCCCCTTCACCAAGTCCCCCCCCACAAACCCCGTGACAGTCACTGTCCATCAGTGTAGTAGGATGCTGTAGAATCACTACTTGTCTGCTCTGTGTCGCACAGTCCTCCCTGTGCGCGCCCCCCCCCCCCCAACCCCGCCCCACATTATACATGCTAATAATCGTAAGGCCCCCTTTCTTTTTCCCCACCGTTATCCCTCCCTTCCCACCCATCCTCCCCAGTCCCTTTCCCTTTGTGAGCTGTTAGTCCATTCTTGGGTTCTGTGATTCTGCTGCTGTTTTGTTCCTTCAGTTTCTCTTTGTTCTTATACTCCACATATGAGTGAAATCACTTGGTACTTGTCTTTCTCCGCCTGGCTTATTTCACTGAGCATAGTCATAATACCCTCTAGCTCCATCCGTGTTGTTGCCAACGGTAGGATTTGTTTTCTTCTTATGGCTGAGTGATACTCCATTGTGTATAGTATGTACCACGTCTTCTTTACCCATTCATCTGCTGATGGACACTTAGGTTGCTTCCATTTCTCGGCCCTTGTAAATAGCGCTGCGATAAGCATAGGGGTGCATCTGTCTTTTTCAAACTGGGCTGCTGCACTCTTAGGGTAAATTCCTAGAAGTGGAATTCCCGGGTCAAGTGGTATTTCTATTTTGAGCTTCCTGAGGAACCTCCATACTGCTTTCCACAATGGTTGAGCTGAGATGTCCATTCCCACCAGCAGTGTCGGAGGGTTCCCCTTTCTCCACATCCTCGCCACCGTCTGTTGTTGTGTGTCTTCCCCATGGTGGCCATCCTGACTGGTGTGAGGTGATACCTCATGGTGGTTTTAATTTGCATTTCTCTGAGGATTGGCGGTGTGGAGGATCTTTTCATGTGCCTGTTGGCCACCTCGATTTCTTCTTTGGAGAAGTGTCTGTTCAGATCCTCTGCCTATTTTTTAATGGGATTACTTGCTTTTCTTGTTTGTTGAGGTGCGTGAGCTCCTCTTTATGTATTTTGGATGTCAACCCTTTATCGGATCTGTCATTGATGAATATATTCTCGCATATACTTTAGGGTACCTTTTTGTTCTATTGAGGGTGTCCTTTGCTGTACAGAAGCTCTTCAGCTTGATGTAGTCCCACCAGTTCATTTCTGCTCTTGTTTCCCTTGCCCGGGGAGGTTATGTTCTTGAAGAAGTCGCTCATGTTTATGTCCAGGAGATTTGTGCCTATATGTTCTTTCCTGAGAGTTTTATGGTTTCATGACTCACATTCAGGTCTTGGATCCATTTCGAATTTACTCTTCTGTATGGGGTTAGACAGTGATCCAGTTTCATTCTCTTACGTGTAGCTGTCCAGTTTTGCCAGCACCGTCTGTTGAAGAGAGTGTCATTTCCCCATTGTATGTCCCTGGCTCCCTCATCATATATTAATTGACCACATATGTTTGGGTTAATGTCTGGAGTCTCTTATTCTGTTCCACCCGTCTGTGGCTCTGTTCTAGTGCCAGGAGCAAACTGTCTTGATCAAGACTGTGGCTTTGTAGTAGAGCTTGATGTTGGGGAGCGAGATACCGCACCCACCCACACACACACACACCACACACACACACACAGACCACACACACACACACACACACACACACAGAGACATGCTTTCTTCCTCCTTCTCAGGATTGCTTTGGCTATTCGGGATCTTTGGCGTTTCCATATGAATTTTTGAACTATTTGTTCCAGTACGTGGAAGAATGCTGTTGGTGATTTGATAGGGACTGCATCCGATCTGTGGATTGCTTTGGGCAGGATGGCCATTCTGACGATATTAATTCTTCCTAGCCAAGAGCGTGGGATGAGTTTCCATTTGTTAGCGTCCTCTTTAATTTCTCTTAAGAGTGTCTTATAGTTTTCAGGGTATAGGTCTTTCGCTTCCTTGGTTAGGTTTATTCCTAGGTATTTTATTCTTTTTGATGCAGTTGTGAATGGAATTGTTTTCCTGATTTCCCTCTCCTTTGGTTCATTGTTAGTGTACAGGAAAGCCGCAGATTTCTGTGTGTTGGTTTTGTGTCCCGCAGCTCTGCTGTATTCCGGTTATCAGTTCTAGCAGTTTTGGAGTGGAGTCTTCAGGGTTTCCTTACGTACAGTATCGTGTCATCTGCAGATGGTGACCGCCTAGCTGCTTCTTTACCAGTCTGGATTCCTTGTATTTCTTTGTCTGGTCTAATTGCCGTGGCTGGGATCCCCGGGACTGTGTTGAATAGCGGTGGGGAGAGTGGGCACCCCTGTCTCGTTCCCCGTCTCAGAGGAACGGCTTTCAGCCTCTCGCTGTTGAGTATGACGTTGGCTGTGGGTTTGTCATATACGGCCTTTATTAGGTTGAGGTGCTCGCCCTGTATACCCATTTGGCTGAGAGTTTTTATCGTGAATGGATGTTGCATTTTGTCGGATGCTTTTTCAGCATCTGTGGAGATGATCATGTGGTTTTTGTCTATCTTTCTGTTTATGTGGTGGATGGTGTGGATGGATTTTCGAATGCTGTCACCATCCTTGCATCCCTGGGATGATTCCCACTTGATCAGGGTGTTTGATCCCCTTGATGTATTTTTGAATTTGGTTTGCTAATATTTTGTTCATTTCCTAGGTATTCTTGCTCCTCATCCGCAGTTCCTGAAAATCCTTCTGAGCCACGACTGTCCAATGGGTGTCTTGTTAGGTTAATGCAGAGGCTTTGGGGCCCTAGCCCAGGGTAGAGGCTGGTCGCCAGGGGCACCAGGCTTGTGGTTAGCGGGTGGGAACTTGCAGCCCCCAGCCCCCAGGGAAGGAAGAGGAAAGGGATGAGGGCTGGAGGTTGAATCAGCAATGGCCAGCGATTTAGTCAGCCATGACTCTGCAGTGAAGCCCTCACAGAACCCTATGAGAAGAGCACAGCTCTCTCTCTCATCTCCTGCTTCTCTGTCAGAGCTTCCATGCTTGGGGAACCAGGTCGCCTGCACATGCCACCATGCCAGGCCCCAAGTCCCGGGAGGATAGAAGCTCCTTTACTTGGGACCTTGCCGTGTGTGCGCGTGCGTGTGTGTGTGAAGCGCGCGCGTGCGCTGCTGTGTCCTTTATGATACTCTTTGTTAAACTGGTAAACGTGTTTTCCTGAGCTGCTGAGGCACCCTAGCGACTTGGGCAGTACCTAAGGGGGAGGTCGTTGGAACTTCCAATCCTAGCCTGTATGTAGGTGGGAAGCACAAGCTAATTGCATGGGCCTGGCAACCGGGCTCTGGAGTTGGGGGTGGAGGGCAGTCTTGAGGATAGAAACCTTACCCTGGGGAATCTTGTGCTGCGTCCAGGCAGATGTCATCAGAGTTGAGAGTTCTCAGAAACCCTGCTGGTGTTGGAGAATTGCTTGGTGGTGTATGCATTGGGAACAGGTCCGGTATCCTGAAGGGAGTTCCACTGCTGTGTATGAAAAAGAACGCTGGGTCATGTGGTACCGCTATGGATATTTTTAGGAACCTCCACACTGTTTCCCATAGTAGCTGCACCAATTTACATGGTCACCAACAGTGCACGAGGGTTCCCTTTGTCCACTTCCTCATCAACGCTTGTTATTTCTTGTTTTGCTTCTTTTGTTTTTTTTTTTTTCTCTTCTTTTGGTACTAGCCATTCTGACTGGTGTGAGGTGATAGCTCGTTGTGATTTTTGCGTGTGTGTGACCGTTAATGTACAATTACATGAGCAACATGGTTACTGGACTCCCCCTCCCACTATCTTATCAAGTCCCCCCCACCCCTTACCCCATTACAGTCACTGTCCTTCGGCGTCGTAAGACGCTGTGGAATCCCTACCTGTCTTCTCTGTGTTATGCTGCCTTCCCCGGGCCCCGGCACCCCCGCCGCCCCACCCCCTACGTTATGTGTGCGAGCCGTAATGCCCCTTTTTCCCCACTTATCCCTCCCTCCCCACCCATCCTCCCCAGTCCCTTTCCCTTTGGTAACTGTTAGTCCACTCTTGGGTTCTGTGAGTCTGCTGCTGTTTTGTTCCTTCAGTTTCTGCTTTGTTCTTTTACTCCACAGATGAGTGAAGTCATCTGATGCTTGTCTTTCTCCATCCTGCTCATTTCACTGAGCATAATACCCTCTAGCTCCATCCGTGTTGTCGCAAACGGTAGGATTTCTTTTCTTCTTACGGCTGAATAATATTCCATCTTGCGTATGTACCACCTCTTCTTTATCCATCCGCCTACTGACGGACACTCACGTTGCTTCCATTTCTTGGCTATTGTGCGTAGTGCTGTGATAGACATAGGGGTGCGTGTGTCTTTTTCAAACTAGGCTCCTGCATTCTTAGGGTACATTGCTGGGAGTGGAATTCCTGGGTCAAATGGTATTTGTACTTTTCTGTTTTTTGAGGAACCTCCATACTGCTTTCCACAATGGTTGAACTGAGATGTACATGCCCACCAGCAGTGTCGCAGGGTTCCCCTTTCTCCACATCCTCGCCAACGTCTGTTGTTGTGTGTCTTCCCGATGGTGGCCGTCCTGACTGGTGTGAGGTGATATCTCATGGTGGTGGTTTTAATTTGCATTTCTCTGATGATCGTAGCGATGTGGAGCATCTTTCCGTGTGCCTGCTGGCCACCTGAATTTCTTCTTTGGAGAAGTGTCTGTTCAGATCCTCTGCCCATGTTTTAATTGGATTATTTGCTTTTTGTGTGTGGAGGTGCGTGGGCACTTCATACTTATTTTAGATGTCATCAACCCCTTATCGGATATGCCATCTTTGAATCTGTCCTCCCATGCTGTCGGATGTCTTTGTTCTACTGATGGTGCTTAAACAGAATCCTATACCCCCTGCCATCTCGTTCCAATTCTGAGTCAATTATTTTTTTTTTTTTTTTTTTTCCCCCCCTCAGAACACCAACCCGCCAAGAAAACTGGAACGAAGAGGAGAAGATGTGATACGGGAACATCGAGCCTAAACTGAGAGGTGAGATGGTGGAGACTGGTAGTAAGTATCTTTCCATGTGCTGCTTTCAAGGTTCACGGGGAAAAAAGGTTGCCACGGAGGTAAGGCCCGGGATGTGGACGTCACCTGGTATCGGTGGAGCCACCTAGCCACTAGCCATTAACGGGAAGGCTAGCGTGCGGCACTGTTATTTCCTGCGGAGTTACACGTGCGGCGTCCCCCCGTTGCAGTTCGGTCAGGCCCCGTGTGGGACTGCCCTGGCGCTGGCCGGGGTGGATCTGAGAGCTGTGCCCGTTCCTGCTGGGCTGCCCCAGCATCCCTCTCAGAACAAGGCCTCCAAAGTGCTCCTGGGAGAGAGACAGAGAGAGAGAGAGAGACAGAGAGAGAGAATTATGCCCAAGAGACAGGGGCAACTTTTTGCTGGAGCTCCATGAGCATGTTTCTGATTTTTATGTTGAGATCCCTCTCACAAAGATGGATCGAGTCCAGTTACCAGGTTCCTTTGGCTTTGACGTTTCGTATTTGTAGGTGGCGCCCTGTACAGCGCCCAGAAGCTTTTCCCTCTGGAGCTGCTCAGCCCTTGGGGTGATGGCAGGCAGGGGTCACGGGGGCGGCGCTGGTGCCCGCGGGAGGGAAGAGGTCTTTCCCGCTTCCCGGCCGCAGTGCCTGTGTCCACCGCCAGGGCCAGTTTGCGGAGCACGCAGGGAGAAGCCTCTGTGCTTTGCACCCGTGGCTGCCGTAGGTGGGGCCGTCCTGTCGCTGGCCTGGCGCGATGGAGGGGGGCAGCCGGTTTGCGAGCCGGTGCTGGCGGGGGAGGAAGGTGCAGCAGGCCGCCGTGTTGTGTTATCAGTCACATCACGGTGGGGGGCTTTGGAGCTACGTAGGCAGCCAGGGTGGGTGGAGCGCCCGGAGCTCCTAAAAGTTCCCCCACCTGCTGGGCAGAGTGCACCCGGACAGTTTTGCGCACCTGTGCTTTCTCCCGAGCGGCAAGCTCTGTGCAACCCTTGCCCCTTTAGCAGCTCTCTCGCTGTTAGGAAGTCTCTCAGACTGCCCGCCTTTCTTTCATCCCACAGCAGCCGGATGTGGATCCCTGTGTTGGCGCGAGTGGCAGGAACCTCAAGTCTCTCCAAGTGCTCCGCCTGTCTTTGCTTTCCAACCCCACCGGTCCTCCAGAGCATCACGTGAGGTAGGTCCGTGCTCCCAGAGCAGATCTCCAGGGCTGGGTGTTCAGCAGCCCTAGGCCTCCACCCGCCTCCCCGTTTCCGTTTCTCTTCCTCCCTCCGGTGAGCTCGGGTGCGGGAAGGGCCTGCCGGGTCCCTCCGGATCACGGCTTTGGTACGTCACCCTTCACCTTGAGGTGACGGCCTGCCGCGGCAGCCTCCTCTCCTGCTTCTCTTCCAGGATCTGGTGTAGTTGTTGTATTTCCACACTGTATGAATGTACGCATGTATGTGGTTTTCGGAGGAGGTTTCTGCCTCCCCTCTCACACTGCCTGCCGTCTTTAATCCCACCAAGCCATCTTTAATTTTTTTTTTTTTTTCTTTTTCAGTTTCAGTTTCACTTGGATAGGGTACCTTTTCCCACCCCTTCAACTTGTAGTTTGTCTGTGTGCTTGGATCTCAAGTGAGCCTCCTGTAAGGGAGCACGTAGGCGGTCTTGAGTTTTCATCCATTCATTCAACCCTGTGTCTTTTGTTTGGAGCATTTAAAGTCTTTCCCTTTACTGTGATAATTGATAGCTGTGTCCTTATGGCACTTCTTCAAGTTGATTTCTGTCTCCTTTTCGCTTGTAGTTCTTCTCTGTGCTTTCATCGTTGCTCTCCTGGTTATGAGCGATAGGTTTGTTGAGTATTATGCTTTCTTACCTGTCTGTCTTGTCTGTCTGTCTGTCTGTCTGTCTGTCTGTCTATCTGTCTATCTTATCTATCTGATCTCTCTACTCTCATCTATCTACTGTCATCTCTGTGTCTATCTATCCAAACTATCTAATCTACCACCTATCTGTCTGTTATCTGTCATCTATATGTATCTATATCAATGTGGCTATCTAACCTATATGTATCTATATCATCTATCTAGTCTGTCATCTTATCAATCTATCTACCTGTCATCTATCTATGTGTATCTATAGGTGTCTGTCTAATCTGTCCACCTGATCTATCATGTATCATCTATCTAATCTGTCTGTCTGCCTAGTCTGTCTAATCTCTCTGTATGTATCTATATGGTCTATGTAACCTATCATTCTATCTCATCTGTCAGTCTGATCTAATCTATCCATCTATCTCATGTATCTGTCTCAATCTATCTATGTGTTTATTTATTTTGTCCATTTTTGTCAACGTACCGTCACTAGGCGCGCAGTCATTCCTCTGTCTCCTTCTCAGTCTTGATTCCTTGTGTTTGTTTCTGTGAGTTAGCTATGTCTTTGGGTCTTGAGAGGAGTGGCCGTGGGTTGGAACACCTGGGTAGGTGGCCCGAGTCCGCTGGGTGTAGATGGCCGGCTGGACTCTCTAACCAGTGCGGGCTGGGGCCCTCCGGGTGCTCTGCCCTGGGGCTGGCCCTGCCGGGGCGGCTGCGTGAGCTGCGGGGCAGATCCGAGGCCCCACACAGGGAGCACCCCGGCCGGCCTGCTGGGGCCGAGGCAGGTGCACGCCCAGTAGTAGGTCTGTGTGCCTGCGCGCCGATGTCACCTGGGTGGCCCTGCTTGGCCGCCCATCTCCAGAGAGCATGTGTAGTCGCAGGTTCAGTGAGCCGCCTTCTTGGGGACACGCGGGGCTGGTGTGGGCTAGTGGCCCGTGGGCTTGCTGAGGTGGCAGGCCAGCTAGCTCGCGGGGAAACTGCTCCCCTCTGTTGTCAAGGTGGAGGTGGAGTTTCAGTGCATTTAGGCATTTAGATGTGAGTGAGGTCTATCTGAAATGGAATAGTAGCATTTAGAGCTGTGTTTTCTGTTGGTGTGGAAAGGGTGCTGAGCATAAAGAGTTGGGTGGCGGTGGCAGGAATTCGAGGAATGTTGATGTCCTTGCATTTATTTATGTTCTGTTAAGGGAAGTGATTCTGAAGTAACTTTTTACTCATGTATGAAGGTGGTGCGTAAGGGTCACCCCACGTCAGTCATGGTGAGATGAAGTGAGGTGGTAGAATTAAAGCCTGTACCCCTTGGCCTTATACGTAGGAGACGCACCGTGGGTGCTCTTTGCTGCTCTCCTGTCCTGGCTTATTGCCTTAACTAACGTGATGGTTCAGAGTGGTCCCAGCGAGATTTCCAGCAAAATCTTTCTACAATTGCATAGAAACACTTGGGATATCTATATCCCCAGAGGCTAGTGGAAAAGTTTACTCTTTCTGGTCACTGTTTGCAAGTTGTTCGCTCTATCGCGCATTTCTTTGTTACTTTTAGACCGATAGGGGCAGTGATACACGCACGCGCGCGCGCGCGCACACACACACACACACACACACACACACACACAGAATTAAACATGTTTAAGAACCAAAATGAAAAGAGTGGTTTTCTGTGTCACAGCAGGGATTCCCTAGCCTGCGGCGAGCTCAGAGCAGTGGCAGAGAAGAGGGAAGGGGCCTCGTTAGCCAACCCGGTCTCCCTCCTCTGGACTTGCCTCCCCCTGGGCTGTCATCCCTTAAACGCTCAGCACGCAGGCCTCGCGTGGAGCACGCACAGTCATAAAACGCGGCTACTTCCACATCCCGGTCACTGGGGCGTGGGGCATGTTACATTGTTCGGTGTGGCTCAAAGCGTTATCACTCGTGTATGTGAGTTCTTCCTCTGTAGCAGAGTGAAAGAGTAAAGACAGCCAGAGGCATATTAGCAAGAACAGGGTTTAGTGGGAAAATACAATACACCCACACAGATCTGGGAAAGACTTTCTTTAATGGATAGCAGGGAGGATAGGAAGCGCCAACAAAAGGACATGGGCCTTGTACGGGGCTGGGGGAGACCGGTAGACGGCCGCAAGGGTGGCGGCGTGTCCAGCGCGTCACCGTCGTCGGGGGTAGGGCTGAGCCCGGCGGTTGTGCCACGTGTGGCATCGGGCCGGTGGGGACCGGAAGATGGCCCGCAGGGGCGCAGTGGTGCGCATAGGCGCGCCGGCCGTGTCAGAGTCGGGCCCCGGGCCGGCGGCCCACGGCGGCGGCGTGGTGTCCATGGGCTGGCCGGCCGTGTCAGAGTCCGGCCCCAGGGCGGCGGCGGCCCACGGCGGCGGCGTGGTGTCCATGGGCTGGCCGGCCGTGTCAGAGTCCGGCCCCAGGGCGGCGGCGGCCCACGGCGGCGGCGTGGTGTCCATGGGCTCGCCGGCCGTGTCAGAGTCCGGCCCCAGGGCGGCGGCGGCCCACGGCGGCGGCGTGGTGTCCATGGGCTCGCCGGCCGTGTCAGAGTCCGGCCCCAGGGCGGCGGCGGCCCACGGCGGCGGCGTGGTGTCCATGGGCTCGCCGGCCGTGTCAGAGTCCGGCCCCAGGGCGGCGGCGGCCCACGGCGGCGGCGTGGTGTCCATGGGCTCGCCGGCCGTGTCAGAGTCCGGCCCCAGGGCGGCGGCGGCCCACGGCGGCGGCGTGGTGTCCATGGGCTCGCCGGCCGTGTCAGAGTCCGGCCCCAGGGCGGCGGCGGCCCACGGCGGCGGCGTGGTGTCCATGGGCTCGCCGGCCGTGTCAGAGTCCGGCCCCAGGGCGGCGGCGGCCCACGGGGGCGGCATGGTGTTCAGAGGCTCGCCCTCCGCGTCAGAGTCCGGCCCCAGCGGTGTGGTGTCCATAGGTCCTTCGTTTGAGACAGGCATGAGAATAGGGTACGAAGCTAGGGAGAGCTTCCAACTCCTCCTCAGACCTCCTCAGCGCGCACGGAGCTGCCCAGCTAGGGCAGCCTCTGATAGGTCAGCCAGGGGACGCATCACAGAGCAGCCGCCCGGGCAACCGTGATGTCACCCAGGGGGGAGGGGAGCCCCCACTGCCGTGAGCACACCAGCCCCACCCAGAGGAGACCCTGGCCCAGTGTCACAGGGCGTGGGCCCCACGCCAGCCCCAGTAGTGTCCCCAGCCCTCCCCCCCCCCCCCCCGGGACTGCCCGCCGAGGGCCGTGCAGGTGTCAGGGCCAGCCAGACCACCACGCAGACCATTCAGGGCCGCAGTGCTCACGTCTGTCAGAGCTACGCCCGCCCGGGTGTCGCCTCTGCACGCGCTTGGGACCCGGGGCGCGGCGGCCAATGCTGTGCCCCCACGGTCCCTGAGGCCGGGGCTGCCGGGGCGCCGCCCGCCCTCGCCCCGGGCCTTCCCATCTTCTCTGGGAGGCCTGGAGCCAGACATGCTTCCTCCGCCATGGCCAGCCAGGCGGGTGACAGATTCCGAGGAGGGGACCGTCCGCGTGACTTCCCTTTCTAGCTAGCGGGCAGGTTCTTTCTTCGCTTCCCGGAAAGCGTAGGTCAGGGACCACCAGGTTTCAGCATAGCAACATTCCACGTTCTCACTGAGCCTGGCGGCCCAGATTTTTCTCTTTGGTCTCGTTTTGGGGCCTGTGTCTGGTATACGAGTAACACAACACAGTAAACTGGGAAACACTTTTTATTTTCTTACTGTCATTTTCTTATGTTTATTCATTTTGTTATCCTTAATCTACAGTTACATGAAGAACATTATGTTTCCTCGACTCCCCCCTTCACCAAGTCCCCCCCCACAAACCCCGTGACAGTCACTGTCCATCAGTGTAGTAGGATGCTGTAGAATCACTACTTGTCTGCTCTGTGTCGCACAGTCCTCCCTGTGCGCGCCCCCCCCCCAACCCCGCCCCACATTATACATGCTAATAATCGTAAGGCCCCCTTTCTTTTTCCCCACCGTTATCCCTCCCTTCCCACCCATCCTCCCCAGTCCCTTTCCCTTTGTGAGCTGTTAGTCCATTCTTGGGTTCTGTGATTCTGCTGCTGTTTTGTTCCTTCAGTTTCTCTTTGTTCTTATACTCCACATATGAGTGAAATCACTTGGTACTTGTCTTTCTCCGCCTGGCTTATTTCACTGAGCATAGTCATAATACCCTCTAGCTCCATCCGTGTTGTTGCCAACGGTAGGATTTGTTTTCTTCTTATGGCTGAGTGATACTCCATTGTGTATAGTATGTACCACGTCTTCTTTACCCATTCATCTGCTGATGGACACTTAGGTTGCTTCCATTTCTCGGCCCTTGTAAATAGCGCTGCGATAAGCATAGGGGTGCATCTGTCTTTTTCAAACTGGGCTGCTGCACTCTTAGGGTAAATTCCTAGAAGTGGAATTCCCGGGTCAAGTGGTATTTCTATTTTGAGCTTCCTGAGGAACCTCCATACTGCTTTCCACAATGGTTGAGCTGAGATGTCCATTCCCACCAGCAGTGTCGGAGGGTTCCCCTTTCTCCACATCCTCGCCACCGTCTGTTGTTGTGTGTCTTCCCCATGGTGGCCATCCTGACTGGTGTGAGGTGATACCTCATGGTGGTTTTAATTTGCATTTCTCTGAGGATTGGCGGTGTGGAGGATCTTTTCATGTGCCTGTTGGCCACCTCGATTTCTTCTTTGGAGAAGTGTCTGTTCAGATCCTCTGCCTATTTTTTAATGGGATTACTTGCTTTTCTTGTTTGTTGAGGTGCGTGAGCTCCTCTTTATGTATTTTGGATGTCAACCCTTTATCGGATCTGTCATTGATGAATATATTCTCGCATATACTTTAGGGTACCTTTTTGTTCTATTGAGGGTGTCCTTTGCTGTACAGAAGCTCTTCAGCTTGATGTAGTCCCACCAGTTCATTTCTGCTCTTGTTTCCCTTGCCCGGGGAGGTTATGTTCTTGAAGAAGTCGCTCATGTTTATGTCCAGGAGATTTGTGCCTATATGTTCTTTCCTGAGAGTTTTATGGTTTCATGACTCACATTCAGGTCTTGGATCCATTTCGAATTTACTCTTCTGTATGGGGTTAGACAGTGATCCAGTTTCATTCTCTTACGTGTAGCTGTCCAGTTTTGCCAGCACCGTCTGTTGAAGAGAGTGTCATTTCCCCATTGTATGTCCCTGGCTCCCTCATCATATATTAATTGACCACATATGTTTGGGTTAATGTCTGGAGTCTCTTATTCTGTTCCACCCGTCTGTGGCTCTGTTCTAGTGCCAGGAGCAAACTGTCTTGATCAAGACTGTGGCTTTGTAGTAGAGCTTGATGTTGGGGAGCGAGATACCGCACCCACCCACACACACACACACCACACACACACACACAGACCACACACACACACACACACCACAGACACACACACACCACACACACACACCACACACACACACACGCACACACACACAGAGAGAGACATGCTTTCTTCTTCCTTCTCAGGATTGCTTTGGCTATTCGGGATCTTTGGCGTTTCCATATGAATTTTTGAACTATTTGTTCCAGTACGTGGAAGAATGCTGTTGGTGATTTGATAGGGACTGCATCCGATCTGTGGATTGCTTTGGGCAGGATGGCCATTCTGACGATATTAATTCTTCCTAGCCAAGAGCGTGGGATGAGTTTCCATTTGTTAGCGTCCTCTTTAATTTCTCTTAAGAGTGTCTTATAGTTTTCAGGGTATAGGTCTTTCGCTTCCTTGGTTAGGTTTATTCCTAGGTATTTTATTCTTTTTGATGCAGTTGTGAATGGAATTGTTTTCCTGATTTCCCTCTCCTTTGGTTCATTGTTAGTGTACAGGAAAGCCGCAGATTTCTGTGTGTTGGTTTTGTGTCCCGCAGCTCTGCTGTATTCCGGTTATCAGTTCTAGCAGTTTTGGAGTGGAGTCTTCAGGGTTTCCTTACGTACAGTATCGTGTCATCTGCAGATGGTGACCGCCTAGCTGCTTCTTTACCAGTCTGGATTCCTTGTATTTCTTTGTCTGGTCTAATTGCCGTGGCTGGGACCCCCGGGACTGTGTTGAATAACGGTGGGGCGAGTGGGCACCCCTGTCTCGTTCCCCGTCTCAGAGGAACGGCTTTCAGCCTCTCGCTGTTGAGTATGACGTTGGCTGTGGGTTTGTCATATACGGCCTTTATTAGGTTGAGGTGCTCGCCCTGTATACCCATTTGGCTGAGAGTTTTTATCGTGAATGGATGTTGCATTTTGTCGGATGCTTTTTCAGCATCTGTGGAGATGATCATGTGGTTTTTGTCTTTCTTTCTGTTTATGTGGTGGATGGTGTGGATGGATTTTCGAATGCTGTCACCATCCTTGCATCCCTGGGATGATTCCCACTTGATCAGGGTGTTTGATCCCCTTGATGTATTTTTGAATTTGGTTTGCTAATATTTTGTTCATTTCCTAGGTATTCTTGCTCCTCATCCGCAGTTCCTGAAAATCCTTCTGAGCCACGACTGTCCAATGGGTGTCTTGTTAGGTTAATGCAGAGGCTTTGGGGCCCTAGCCCAGGGTAGAGGCTGGTCGCCAGGGGCACCAGGCTTGTGGTTAGCGGGTGGGAACTTGCAGCCCCCAGCCCCCAGGGAAGGAAGAGGAAAGGGATGAGGGCTGGAGGTTGAATCAGCAATGGCCAGCGATTTAGTCAGCCATGACTCTGCAGTGAAGCCCTCACAGAACCCTATGAGAAGAGCACAGCTCTCTCTCTCATCTCCTGCTTCTCTGTCAGAGCTTCCATGCTTGGGGAACCAGGTCGCCTGCACATGCCACCATGCCAGGCCCCAAGTCCCGGGAGGATAGAAGCTCCTTTACTTGGGACCTTGCCGTGTGTGCGCGTGCGTGTGCGTGTGAAGCGCGCGCGTGCGCTGCTGTGTCCTTTATGATACTCTTTGTTAAACTGGTAAACGTGTTTTCCTGAGCTGCTGAGGCACCCTAGCGACTTGGGCAGTACCTAAGGGGGAGGTCGTTGGAACTTCCAATCCTAGCCTGTATGTAGGTGGGAAGCACAAGCTAATTGCATGGGCCTGGCAACCGGGCTCTGGAGTTGGGGGTGGAGGGCAGTCTTGAGGATAGAAACCTTACCCTGGGGAATCTTGTGCTGCGTCCAGGCAGATGTCATCAGAGTTGAGAGTTCTCAGAAACCCTGCTGGTGTTGGAGAATTGCTTGGTGGTGTATGCATTGGGAACAGGTCCGGTATCCTGAAGGGAGTTCCACTGCTGTGTATGAAAAAGAACGCTGGGTCATGTGGTACCGCTATGGATATTTTTAGGAACCTCCACACTGTTTCCCATAGTAGCTGCACCAATTTACATGGTCACCAACAGTGCACGAGGGTTCCCTTTGTCCACTTCCTCATCAACGCTTGTTATTTCTTGTTTTGCTTCTTTTGTTTTTTTTTTTTTCTCTTCTTTTGGTACTAGCCATTCTGACTGGTGTGAGGTGATAGCTCGTTGTGATTTTTGCGTGTGTGTGACCGTTAATGTACAATTACATGAGCAACATGGTTACTGAACTCCCCCTCCCACTATCTTATCAAGTCCCCCCCACCCCTTACCCCATTACAGTCACTGTCCTTCGGCGTCGTAAGACGCTGTGGAATCCCTACCTGTCTTCTCTGTGTTATGCTGCCTTCCCCGGGCCCCGGCACCCCCGCCGCCCCACCCCCTACGTTATGTGTGCGAGCCGTAATGCCCCTTTTTCCCCACTTATCCCTCCCTCCCCACCCATCCTCCCCAGTCCCTTTCCCTTTGGTAACTGTTAGTCCACTCTTGGGTTCTGTGAGTCTGCTGCTGTTTTGTTCCTTCAGTTTCTGCTTTGTTCTTTTACTCCACAGATGAGTGAAGTCATCTGATGCTTGTCTTTCTCCATCCTGCTCATTTCACTGAGCATAATACCCTCTAGCTCCATCCGTGTTGTCGCAAACGGTAGGATTTCTTTTCTTCTTACGGCTGAATAATATTCCATCTTGCGTATGTACCACCTCTTCTTTATCCATCCGCCTACTGACGGACACTCACGTTGCTTCCATTTCTTGGCTATTGTGCGTAGTGCTGTGATAGACATAGGGGTGCGTGTGTCTTTTTCAAACTAGGCTCCTGCATTCTTAGGGTACATTGCTGGGAGTGGAATTCCTGGGTCAAATGGTATTTGTACTTTTCTGTTTTTTGAGGAACCTCCATACTGCTTTCCACAATGGTTGAACTGAGATGTACATGCCCACCAGCAGTGTCGCAGGGTTCCCCTTTCTCCACATCCTCGCCAACGTCTGTTGTTGTGTGTCTTCCCGATGGTGGCCGTCCTGACTGGTGTGAGGTGATATCTCATGGTGGTGGTTTTAATTTGCATTTCTCTGATGATCGTAGCGATGTGGAGCATCTTTCCGTGTGCCTGCTGGCCACCTGAATTTCTTCTTTGGAGAAGTGTCTGTTCAGATCCTCTGCCCATGTTTTAATTGGATTATTTGCTTTTTGTGTGTGGAGGTGCGTGGGCACTTCATACTTATTTTAGATGTCATCAACCCCTTATCAGATATGCCATCTTTGAATCTGTCCTCCCATGCTGTCGGATGTCTTTGTTCTACTGATGGTGCTTAAACAGAATCCTATACCCCCTGCCATCTCGTTCCAATTCTGAGTCAATTTTTTTTTTTTTTTTTTTTCCCCCCCTCAGAACACCAACCCGCCAAGAAAACTGGAACGAAGAGGAGAAGATGTGATACGGGAACATCGAGCCTAAACTGAGAGGTGAGATGGTGGAGACTGGTAGTAAGTATCTTTCCATGTGCTGCTTTCAAGGTTCACGGGGAAAAAAGGTTGCCACGGAGGTAAGGCCCGGGATGTGGACGTCACCTGGTATCGGTGGAGCCACCTAGCCACTAGCCATTAACGGGAAGGCTAGCGTGCGGCACTGTTATTTCCTGCGGAGTTACACGTGCGGCGTCCCCCCGTTGCAGTTCGGTCAGGCCCCGTGTGGGACTGCCCTGGCACTGGCCGGGGTGGATCTGAGAGCTGTGCCCGTTCCTGCTGGGCTGCCCCAGCATCCCTCTCAGAACAAGGCCTCCAAAGTGCTCCTGGGAGAGAGACAGAGAGAGAGAGAGAGACAGAGAGAGAGAATTATGCCCAAGAGACAGGGGCAACTTTTTGCTGGAGCTCCATGAGCATGTTTCTGATTTTTATGTTGAGATCCCTCTCACAAAGATGGATCGAGTCCAGTTACCAGGTTCCTTTGGCTTTGACGTTTCGTATTTGTAGGTGGCGCCCTGTACAGCGCCCAGAAGCTTTTCCCTCTGGAGCTGCTCAGCCCTTGGGGTGATGGCAGGCAGGGGTCACGGGGGCGGCGCTGGTGCCCGCGGGAGGGAAGAGGTCTTTCCCACTTCCCGGCCGCAGTGCCTGTGTCCACCGCCAGGGCCAGTTTGCGGAGCACGCGGGGAGAAGCCTCTGTGCTTTGCACCCGTGGCTGCCGTAGGTGGGGCCGTCCTGTCGCTGGCCTGGCGCGATGGAGGGGGGCAGCCGGTTTGCGAGCCGGTGCTGGCGGGGGAGGAAGGTGCAGCAGGCCGCCGTGTTGTGTTATCAGTCACATCACGGTGGGGGGCTTTGGAGCTACGTAGGCAGCCAGGGTGGGTGGAGCGCCCGGAGCTCCTAAAAGTTCCCCCACCTGCTGGGCAGAGTGCACCCGGACAGTTTTGCGCACCTGTGCTTTCTCCCGAGCGGCAAGCTCTGTGCAACCCTTGCCCCTTTAGCAGCTCTCTCGCTGTTAGGAAGTCTCTCAGACTGCCCGCCTTTCTTTCATCCCACAGCAGCCGGATGTGGATCCCTGTGTTGGCGCGAGTGGCAGGAACCTCAAGTCTCTCCAAGTGCTCCGCCTGTCTTTGCTTTCCAACCCCACCGGTCCTCCAGAGCATCACGTGAGGTAGGTCCGTGCTCCCAGAGCAGATCTCCAGGGCTGGGTGTTCAGCAGCCCTAGGCCTCCACCCGCCTCCCCGTTTCCGTTTCTCTTCCTCCCTCCGGTGAGCTCAGGTGCGGGAAGGGCCTGCCGGGTCCCTCCGGATCACGGCTTTGGTACGTCACCCTTCACCTTGAGGTGACGGCCTGCCGCGGCAGCCTCCTCTCCTGCTTCTCTTCCAGGATCTGGTGTAGTTGTTGTATTTCCACACTGTATGAATGTACGCATGTATGTGGTTTTCGGAGGAGGTTTCTGCCTCCCCTCTCACACTGCCTGCCGTCTTTAATCCCACCAAGCCATCTTTAATTTTTTTTTTTTTTTCTTTTTCAGTTTCAGTTTCACTTGGATAGGGTACCTTTTCCCACCCCTTCAACTTGTAGTTTGTCTGTGTGCTTGGATCTCAAGTGAGCCTCCTGTAAGGGAGCACGTAGGCGGTCTTGAGTTTTCATCCATTCATTCAACCCTGTGTCTTTTGTTTGGAGCATTTAAAGTCTTTCCCTTTACTGTGATAATTGATAGCTGTGTCCTTATGGCACTTCTTCAACTTGATTTCTGTCTCCTTTTCGCTTGTAGTTCTTCTCTGTGCTTTCATCGTTGCTCTCCTGGTTATGAGCGATAGGTTTGTTGAGTATTATGCTTTCTTACCTGTCTGTCTTGTCTGTCTGTCTGTCTGTCTGTCTGTCTGTCTATCTGTCTATCTTATCTATCTGATCTCTCTACTCTCATCTATCTACTGTCATCTCTGTGTCTATCTATCCAAACTATCTAATCTACCACCTATCTGTCTGTTATCTGTCATCTATATGTATCTATATCAATGTGGCTATCTAACCTATATGTATCTATATCATCTATCTAGTCTGTCATCTTATCAATCTATCTACCTGTCATCTATCTATGTGTATCTATAGGTGTCTGTCTAATCTGTCCACCTGATCTATCATGTATCATCTATCTAATCTGTCTGTCTGCCTAGTCTGTCTAATCTCTCTATATGTATCTATATGGTCTATGTAACCTATCATTCTATCTCATCTGTCAGTCTGATCTAATCTATCCATCTATCTCATGTATCTGTCTCAATCTATCTATGTGTTTATTTATTTTGTCCATTTTTGTCAACGTACCGTCACTAGGCGCGCAGTCATTCCTCTGTCTCCTTCTCAGTCTTGATTCCTTGTGTTTGTTTCTGTGAGTTAGCTATGTCTTTGGGTCTTGAGAGGAGTGGCCGTGGGTTGGAACACCTGGGTAGGTGGCCCGAGTCCGCTGGGTGTAGATGGCCGGCTGGACTCTCTAACCAGTGCGGGCTGGGGCCCTCCGGGTGCTCTGCCCTGGGGCTGGCCCTGCCGGGGCGGCTGCGTGAGCTGCGGGGCAGATCCGAGGCCCCACACAGGGAGCACCCCGGCCGGCCTGCTGGGGCCGAGGCAGGTGCACGCCCAGTAGTAGGTCTGTGTGCCTGCGCGCCGATGTCACCTGGGTGGCCCTGCTTGGCCGCCCATCTCCAGAGAGCATGTGTAGTCGCAGGTTCAGTGAGCCGCCTTCTTGGGGACACGCGGGGCTGGTGTGGGCTAGTGGCCCGTGGGCTTGCTGAGGTAGCAGGCCAGCTAGCTCGCGGGGAAACTGCTCCCCTCTGTTGTCAAGGTGGAGGTGGAGTTTCAGTGCATTTAGGCATTTAGATGTGAGTGAGGTCTATCTGAAATGGAATAGTAGCATTTAGAGCTGTGTTTTCTGTTGGTGTGGAAAGGGTGCTGAGCATAAAGAGTTGGGTGGCGGTGGCAGGAATTCGAGGAATGTTGATGTCCTTGCATTTATTTATGTTCTGTTAAGGGAAGTGATTCTGAAGTAACTTTTTACTCATGTATGAAGGTGGTGCGTAAGGGTCACCCCACGTCAGTCATGGTGAGATGAAGTGAGGTGGTAGAATTAAAGCCTGTACCCCTTGGCCTTATACGTAGGAGACGCACCGTGGGTGCTCTTTGCTGCTCTCCTGTCCTGGCTTATTGCCTTAACTAACGTGATGGTTCAGAGTGGTCCCAGCGAGATTTCCAGCAAAATCTTTCTACAATTGCATAGAAACACTTGGGATATCTATATCCCCAGAGGCTAGTGGAAAAGTTTACTCTTTCTGGTCACTGTTTGCAAGTTGTTCGCTCTATCGCGCATTTCTTTGTTACTTTTAGACCGATAGGGGCAGTGATACACGCACGCGCGCGCGCGCGCACACACACACACACACACACACACACACACAGAATTAAACATGTTTAAGAACCAAAATGAAAAGAGTGGTTTTCTGTGTCACAGCAGGGATTCCCTAGCCTGCGGCGAGCTCAGAGCAGTGGCAGAGAAGAGGGAAGGGGCCTCGTTAGCCAACCCGGTCTCCCTCCTCTGGACTTGCCTCCCCCTGGGCTGTCATCCCTTAAACGCTCAGCACGCAGGCCTCGCGTGGAGCACGCACAGTCATAAAACGCGGCTACTTCCACATCCCGGTCACTGGGGCGTGGGGCATGTTACATTGTTCGGTGTGGCTCAAAGCGTTATCACTCGTGTATGTGAGTTCTTCCTCTGTAGCAGAGTGAAAGAGTAAAGACAGCCAGAGGCATATTAGCAAGAACAGGGTTTAGTGGGAAAATACAATACACCCACACAGATCTGGGAAAGACTTTCTTTAATGGATAGCAGGGAGGATAGGAAGCGCCAACAAAAGGACATGGGCCTTGTACGGGGCTGGGGGAGACCGGTAGACGGCCGCAAGGGTGGCGGCGTGTCCAGCGCGTCACCGTCGTCGGGGGTAGGGCTGAGCCCGGCGGTTGTGCCACGTGTGGCATCGGGCCGGTGGGGACCGGAAGATGGCCCGCAGGGGCGCAGTGGTGCGCATAGGCGCGCCGGCCGTGTCAGAGTCGGGCCCCGGGCCGGCGGCCCACGGCGGCGGCGTGGTGTCCATGGGCTGGCCGGCCGTGTCAGAGTCCGGCCCCAGGGCGGCGGCGGCCCACGGCGGCGGCGTGGTGTCCATGGGCTCGCCGGCCGTGTCAGAGTCCGGCCCCAGGGCGGCGGCGGCCCACGGCGGCGGCGTGGTGTCCATGGGCTCGCCGGCCGTGTCAGAGTCCGGCCCCAGGGCGGCGGCGGCCCACGGCGGCGGCGTGGTGTCCATGGGCTCGCCGGCCGTGTCAGAGTCCGGCCCCAGGGCGGCGGCGGCCCACGGCGGCGGCGTGGTGTCCATGGGCTCGCCGGCCGAGTCAGAGTCCGGCCCCAGGGCGGCGGCGGCCCACGGCGGCGGCGTGGTGTCCATGGGCTCGCCGGCCGAGTCAGAGTCCCGCCCCAGGGCGGCGGCGGCCCACGGCGGCGGCGTGGTGTCCATGGGCTCGCCGGCCGTGTCAGAGTCCGGCCCCAGGGCGGCGGCGGCCCACGGCGGCGGCGTGGTGTCCATGGGCTCGCCGGCCGTGTCAGAGTCCGGCCCCAGGGCGGCGGTGGCCCACGGGGGCGGCATGGTGTTCAGAGGCTCGCCCTCCGCGTCAGAGTCCGGCCCCAGCGGTGTGGTGTCCATAGGTCCTTCGTTTGAGACAGGCATGAGAATAGGGTACGAAGCTAGGGAGAGCTTCCAACTCCTCCTCAGACCTCCTCAGCGCGCACGGAGCTGCCCAGCTAGGGCAGCCTCTGATAGGTCAGCCAGGGGACGCATCACAGAGCAGCCGCCCGGGCAACCGTGATGTCACCCAGGGGGGAGGGGAGCCCCCACTGCCGTGAGCACACCAGCCCCACCCAGAGGAGACCCTGGCCCAGTGTCACAGGGCGTGGGCCCCACGCCAGCCCCAGTAGTGTCCCCAGCCCTCCCCCCCCCCCCCCCGGGACTGCCCGCCGAGGGCCGTGCAGGTGTCAGGGCCAGCCAGACCACCACGCAGACCATTCAGGGCCGCAGTGCTCACGTCTGTCAGAGCTACGCCCGCCCGGGTGTCGCCTCTGCACGCGCTTGGGACCCGGGGCGCGGCGGCCAATGCTGTGCCCCCGCGGTCCCTGAGGCCGGGGCTGCCGGGGCGCCGCCCGCCCTCGCCCCGGGCCTTCCCATCTTCTCTGGGAGGCCTGGAGCCAGACATGCTTCCTCCGCCATGGCCAGCCAGGCGGGTGACAGATTCCGAGGAGGGGACCGTCCGCGTGACTTCCCTTTCTAGCTAGCGGGCAGGTTCTTTCTTCGCTTCCCGGAAAGCGTAGGTCAGGGACCACCAGGTTTCAGCATAGCAACATTCCACGTTCTCACTGAGCCTGGCGGCCCAGATTTTTCTCTTTGGTCTCGTTTTGGGGCCTGTGTCTGGTATACGAGTAACACAACACAGTAAACTGGGAAACACTTTTTATTTTCTTACTGTCATTTTCTTATGTTTATTCATTTTGTTATCCTTAATCTACAGTTACATGAAGAACATTATGTTTCCTCGACTCCCCCCTTCACCAAGTCCCCCCCCACAAACCCCGTGACAGTCACTGTCCATCAGTGTAGTAGGATGCTGTAGAATCACTACTTGTCTGCTCTGTGTCGCACAGTCCTCCCTGTGCGCGCCCCCCCCCCCCAACCCCGCCCCACATTATACATGCTAATAATCGTAAGGCCCCCTTTCTTTTTCCCCACCGTTATCCCTCCCTTCCCACCCATCCTCCCCAGTCCCTTTCCCTTTGTGAGCTGTTAGTCCATTCTTGGGTTCTGTGATTCTGCTGCTGTTTTGTTCCTTCAGTTTCTCTTTGTTCTTATACTCCACATATGAGTGAAATCACTTGGTACTTGTCTTTCTCCGCCTGGCTTATTTCACTGAGCATAGTCATAATACCCTCTAGCTCCATCCGTGTTGTTGCCAACGGTAGGATTTGTTTTCTTCTTATGGCTGAGTGATACTCCATTGTGTATAGTATGTACCACGTCTTCTTTACCCATTCATCTGCTGATGGACACTTAGGTTGCTTCCATTTCTCGGCCCTTGTAAATAGCGCTGCGATAAGCATAGGGGTGCATCTGTCTTTTTCAAACTGGGCTGCTGCACTCTTAGGGTAAATTCCTAGAAGTGGAATTCCCGGGTCAAGTGGTATTTCTATTTTGAGCTTCCTGAGGAACCTCCATACTGCTTTCCACAATGGTTGAGCTGAGATGTCCATTCCCACCAGCAGTGTCGGAGGGTTCCCCTTTCTCCACATCCTCGCCACCGTCTGTTGTTGTGTGTCTTCCCCATGGTGGCCATCCTGACTGGTGTGAGGTGATACCTCATGGTGGTTTTAATTTGCATTTCTCTGAGGATTGGCGGTGTGGAGGATCTTTTCATGTGCCTGTTGGCCACCTCGATTTCTTCTTTGGAGAAGTGTCTGTTCAGATCCTCTGCCTATTTTTTAATGGGATTATTTGCTTTTCTTGTTTGTTGAGGTGCGTGAGCTCCTCTTTATGTATTTTGGATGTCAACCCTTTATCGGATCTGTCATTGATGAATATATTCTCGCATATACTTTAGGGTACCTTTTTGTTCTATTGAGGGTGTCCTTTGCTGTACAGAAGCTCTTCAGCTTGATGTAGTCCCACCAGTTCATTTCTGCTCTTGTTTCCCTTGCCCGGGGAGGTTATGTTCTTGAAGAAGTCGCTCATGTTTATGTCCAGGAGATTTGTGCCTATATGTTCTTTCCTGAGAGTTTTATGGTTTCATGACTCACATTCAGGTCTTGGATCCATTTCGAATTTACTCTTCTGTATGGGGTTAGACAGTGATCCAGTTTCATTCTCTTACGTGTAGCTGTCCAGTTTTGCCAGCACCGTCTGTTGAAGAGAGTGTCATTTCCCCATTGTATGTCCCCGGCTCCCTCATCATATATTAATTGACCACATATGTTTGGGTTAATGTCTGGAGTCTCTTATTCTGTTCCACCCGTCTGTGGCTCTGTTCTAGTGCCAGGAGCAAACTGTCTTGATCAAGACTGTGGCTTTGTAGTAGAGCTTGATGTTGGGGAGCGAGATACCGCACCCACCCACACACACACACACCACACACACACACACAGACCACACACACACACACACACCACAGACACACACACACCACACACACACACCACACACACACACACGCACACACACACACACACACACACACACACAGAGACATGCTTTCTTCTTCCTTCTCAGGATTGCTTTGGCTATTCGGGATCTTTGGCGTTTCCATATGAATTTTTGAACTATTTGTTCCAGTACGTGGAAGAATGCTGTTGGTGATTTGATAGGGACTGCATCCGATCTGTGGATTGCTTTGGGCAGGATGGCCATTCTGACGATATTAATTCTTCCTAGCCAAGAGCGTGGGATGAGTTTCCATTTGTTAGCGTCCTCTTTAATTTCTCTTAAGAGTGTCTTATAGTTTTCAGGGTATAGGTCTTTCGCTTCCTTGGTTAGGTTTATTCCTAGGTATTTTATTCTTTTTGATGCAGTTGTGAATGGAATTGTTTTCCTGATTTCCCTCTCCTTTGGTTCATTGTTAGTGTACAGGAAAGCCGCAGATTTCTGTGTGTTGGTTTTGTGTCCCGCAGCTCTGCTGTATTCCGGTTATCAGTTCTAGCAGTTTTGGAGTGGAGTCTTCAGGGTTTCCTTACGTACAGTATCGTGTCATCTGCAGATGGTGACCGCCTAGCTGCTTCTTTACCAGTCTGGATTCCTTGTATTTCTTTGTCTGGTCTAATTGCCGTGGCTGGGACCCCCGGGACTGTGTTGAATAACGGTGGGGCGAGTGGGCACCCCTGTCTCGTTCCCCGTCTCAGAGGAACGGCTTTCAGCCTCTCGCTGTTGAGTATGACGTTGGCTGTGGGTTTGTCATATACGGCCTTTATTAGGTTGAGGTGCTCGCCCTGTATACCCATTTGGCTGAGAGTTTTTATCGTGAATGGATGTTGCATTTTGTCGGATGCTTTTTCAGCATCTGTGGAGATGATCATGTGGTTTTTGTCTTTCTTTCTGTTTATGTGGTGGATGGTGTGGATGGATTTTCGAATGCTGTCACCATCCTTGCATCCCTGGGATGATTCCCACTTGATCAGGGTGTTTGATCCCCTTGATGTATTTTTGAATTTGGTTTGCTAATATTTTGTTCATTTCCTAGGTATTCTTGCTCCTCATCCGCAGTTCCTGAAAATCCTTCTGAGCCACGACTGTCCAATGGGTGTCTTGTTAGGTTAATGCAGAGGCTTTGGGGCCCTAGCCCAGGGTAGAGGCTGGTCGCCAGGGGCACCAGGCTTGTGGTTAGCGGGTGGGAACTTGCAGCCCCCAGCCCCCAGGGAAGGAAGAGGAAAGGGATGAGGGCTGGAGGTTGAATCAGCAATGGCCAGCGATTTAGTCAGCCATGACTCTGCAGTGAAGCCCTCACAGAACCCTATGAGAAGAGCACAGCTCTCTCTCTCATCTCCTGCTTCTCTGTCAGAGCTTCCATGCTTGGGGAACCAGGTCGCCTGCACATGCCACCATGCCAGGCCCCAAGTCCCGGGAGGATAGAAGCTCCTTTACTTGGGACCGTGCCGTGTGTGCGCGTGCGTGTGCGTGTGAAGCGCGCGCGTGCGCTGCTGTGTCCTTTATGATACTCTTTGTTAAACTGGTAAACGTGTTTTCCTGAGCTGCTGAGGCACCCTAGCGACTTGGGCAGTACCTAAGGGGGAGGTCGTTGGAACTTCCAATCCTAGCCTGTATGTAGGTGGGAAGCACAAGCTAATTGCATGGGCCTGGCAACCGGGCTCTGGAGTTGGGGGTGGAGGGCAGTCTTGAGGATAGAAACCTTACCCTGGGGAATCTTGTGCTGCGTCCAGGCAGATGTCATCAGAGTTGAGAGTTCTCAGAAACCCTGCTGGTGTTGGAGAATTGCTTGGTGGTGTATGCATTGGGAACAGGTCCGGTATCCTGAAGGGAGTTCCACTGCTGTGTATGAAAAAGAACGCTGGGTCATGTGGTACCGCTATGGATATTTTTAGGAACCTCCACACTGTTTCCCATAGTAGCTGCACCAATTTACATGGTCACCAACAGTGCACGAGGGTTCCCTTTGTCCACTTCCTCATCAACGCTTGTTATTTCTTGTTTTGCTTCTTTTGTTTTTTTTTTTTTCTCTTCTTTTGGTACTAGCCATTCTGACTGGTGTGAGGTGATAGCTCGTTGTGATTTTTGCGTGTGTGTGACCGTTAATGTACAATTACATGAGCAACATGGTTACTGGACTCCCCCTCCCACTATCTTATCAAGTCCCCCCCACCCCTTACCCCATTACAGTCACTGTCCTTCGGCGTCGTAAGACGCTGTGGAATCCCTACCTGTCTTCTCTGTGTTATGCTGCCTTCCCCGGGCCCCGGCACCCCCGCCGCCCCACCCCCTACGTTATGTGTGCGAGCCGTAATGCCCCTTTTTCCCCACTTATCCCTCCCTCCCCACCCATCCTCCCCAGTCCCTTTCCCTTTGGTAACTGTTAGTCCACTCTTGGGTTCTGTGAGTCTGCTGCTGTTTTGTTCCTTCAGTTTCTGCTTTGTTCTTTTACTCCACAGATGAGTGAAGTCATCTGATGCTTGTCTTTCTCCATCCTGCTCATTTCACTGAGCATAATACCCTCTAGCTCCATCCGTGTTGTCGCAAACGGTAGGATTTCTTTTCTTCTTACGGCTGAATAATATTCCATCTTGCGTATGTACCACCTCTTCTTTATCCATCCGCCTACTGACGGACACTCACGTTGCTTCCATTTCTTGGCTATTGTGCGTAGTGCTGTGATAGACATAGGGGTGCGTGTGTCTTTTTCAAACTAGGCTCCTGCATTCTTAGGGTACATTGCTGGGAGTGGAATTCCTGGGTCAAATGGTATTTGTACTTTTCTGTTTTTTGAGGAACCTCCATACTGCTTTCCACAATGGTTGAACTGAGATGTACATGCCCACCAGCAGTGTCGCAGGGTTCCCCTTTCTCCACATCCTCGCCACCGTCTGTTGTTGTGTGTCTTCCCGATGGTGGCCGTCCTGACTGGTGTGAGGTGATATCTCATGGTGGTGGTTTTAATTTGCATTTCTCTGATGATCGTAGCGATGTGGAGCATCTTTCCGTGTGCCTGCTGGCCACCTGAATTTCTTCTTTGGAGAAGTGTCTGTTCAGATCCTCTGCCCATGTTTTAATTGGATTATTTGCTTTTTGTGTGTGGAGGTGCGTGGGCACTTCATACTTATTTTAGATGTCATCAACCCCTTATCGGATATGCCATCTTTGAATCTGTCCTCCCATGCTGTCGGATGTCTTTGTTCTACTGATGGTGCTTAAACAGAATCCTATACCCCCTGCCATCTCGTTCCAATTCTGAGTCAATTATTATTTTTTTTTTTTTTTTCCCCCCCTCAGAACACCAACCCGCCAAGAAAACTGGAACGAAGAGGAGAAGATGTGATACGGGAACATCGAGCCTAAACTGAGAGGTGAGATGGTGGAGACTGGTAGTAAGTATCTTTCCATGTGCTGCTTTCAAGGTTCACGGGGAAAAAAGGTTGCCACGGAGGTAAGGCCCGGGATGTGGACGTCACCTGGTATCGGTGGAGCCACCTAGCCACTAGCCATTAACGGGAAGGCTAGCGTGCGGCACTGTTATTTCCTGCGGAGTTACACGTGCGGCGTCCCCCCGTTGCAGTTCGGTCAGGCCCCGTGTGGGACTGCCCTGGCACTGGCCGGGGTGGATCTGAGAGCTGTGCCCGTTCCTGCTGGGCTGCCCCAGCATCCCTCTCAGAACAAGGCCTCCAGAGTGCTCCTGGGAGAGAGACAGAGAGAGAGAGAGAGACAGAGAGAGAGAATTATGCCCAAGAGACAGGGGCAACTTTTTGCTGGAGCTCCATGAGCATGTTTCTGATTTTTATGTTGAGATCCCTCTCACAAAGATGGATCGAGTCCAGTTACCAGGTTCCTTTGGCTTTGACGTTTCGTATTTGTAGGTGGCGCCCTGTACAGCGCCCAGAAGCTTTTCCCTCTGGAGCTGCTCAGCCCTTGGGGTGATGGCAGGCAGGGGTCACGGGGGCGGCGCTGGTGCCCGCGGGAGGGAAGAGGTCTTTCCCGCTTCCCGGCCGCAGTGCCTGTGTCCACCGCCAGGGCCAGTTTGCGGAGCACGCAGGGAGAAGCCTCTGTGCTTTGCACCCGTGGCTGCCGTAGGTGGGGCCGTCCTGTCGCTGGCCTGGCGCGATGGAGGGGGGCAGCCGGTTTGCGAGCCGGTGCTGGCGGGGGAGGAAGGTGCAGCAGGCCGCCGTGTTGTGTTATCAGTCACATCACGGTGGGGGGCTTTGGAGCTACGTAGGCAGCCAGGGTGGGTGGAGCGCCCGGAGCTCCTAAAAGTTCCCCCACCTGCTGGGCAGAGTGCACCCGGACAGTTTTGCGCACCTGTGCTTTCTCCCGAGCGGCAAGCTCTGTGCAACCCTTGCCCCTTTAGCAGCTCTCTCGCTGTTAGGAAGTCTCTCAGACTGCCCGCCTTTCTTTCATCCCACAGCAGCCGGATGTGGATCCCTGTGTTGGCGCGAGTGGCAGGAACCTCAAGTCTCTCCAAGTGCTCCGCCTGTCTTTGCTTTCCAACCCCACCGGTCCTCCAGAGCATCACGTGAGGTAGGTCCGTGCTCCCAGAGCAGATCTCCAGGGCTGGGTGTTCAGCAGCCCTAGGCCTCCACCCGCCTCCCCGTTTCCGTTTCTCTTCCTCCCTCCGGTGAGCTCGGGTGCGGGAAGGGCCTGCCGGGTCCCTCCGGATCACGGCTTTGGTACGTCACCCTTCACCTTGAGGTGACGGCCTGCCGCGGCAGCCTCCTCTCCTGCTTCTCTTCCAGGATCTGGTGTAGTTGTTGTATTTCCACACTGTATGAATGTACGCATGTATGTGGTTTTCGGAGGAGGTTTCTGCCTCCCCTCTCACACTGCCTGCCGTCTTTAATCCCACCAAGCCATCTTTAATTTTTTTTTTTTTTTCTTTTTCAGTTTCAGTTTCACTTGGATAGGGTACCTTTTCCCACCCCTTCAACTTGTAGTTTGTCTGTGTGCTTGGATCTCAAGTGAGCCTCCTGTAAGGGAGCACGTAGGCGGTCTTGAGTTTTCATCCATTCATTCAACCCTGTGTCTTTTGTTTGGAGCATTTAAAGTCTTTCCCTTTACTGTGATAATTGATAGCTGTGTCCTTATGGCACTTCTTCAACTTGATTTCTGTCTCCTTTTCGCTTGTAGTTCTTCTCTGTGCTTTCATCGTTGCTCTCCTGGTTATGAGCGATAGGTTTGTTGAGTATTATGCTTTCTTACCTGTCTGTCTTGTCTGTCTGTCTGTCTGTCTGTCTGTCTGTCTATCTGTCTATCTTATCTATCTGATCTGTCTACTCTCATCTATCTACTGTCATCTCTGTGTCTATCTATCCAAACTATCTAATCTACCACCTATCTGTCTGTTATCTGTCATCTATATGTATCTATATCAATGTGGCTATCTAACCTATATGTATCTATATCATCTATCTAGTCTGTCATCTTATCAATCTATCTACCTGTCATCTATCTATGTGTATCTATAGGTGTCTGTCTAATCTGTCCACCTGATCTATCATGTATCATCTATCTAATCTGTCTGTCTGCCTAGTCTGTCTAATCTCTCTATATGTATCTATATGGTCTATGTAACCTATCATTCTATCTCATCTGTCAGTCTGATCTAATCTATCCATCTATCTCATGTATCTGTCTCAATCTATCTATGTGTTTATTTATTTTGTCCATTTTTGTCAACGTACCGTCACTAGGCGCGCAGTCATTCCTCTGTCTCCTTCTCAGTCTTGATTCCTTGTGTTTGTTTCTGTGAGTTAGCTATGTCTTTGGGTCTTGAGAGGAGTGGCCGTGGGTTGGAACACCTGGGTAGGTGGCCCGAGTCCGCTGGGTGTAGATGGCCGGCTGGACTCTCTAACCAGTGCGGGCTGGGGCCCTCCGGGTGCTCTGCCCTGGGGCTGGCCCTGCCGGGGCGGCTGCGTGAGCTGCGGGGCAGATCCGAGGCCCCACACAGGGAGCACCCCGGCCGGCCTGCTGGGGCCGAGGCAGGTGCACGCCCAGTAGTAGGTCTGTGTGCCTGCGCGCCGATGTCACCTGGGTGGCCCTGCTTGGCCGCCCATCTCCAGAGAGCATGTGTAGTCGCAGGTTCAGTGAGCCGCCTTCTTGGGGACACGCGGGGCTGGTGTGGGCTAGTGGCCCGTGGGCTTGCTGAGGTGGCAGGCCAGCTAGCTCGCGGGGAAACTGCTCCCCTCTGTTGTCAAGGTGGAGGTGGAGTTTCAGTGCATTTAGGCATTTAGATGTGAGTGAGGTCTATCTGAAATGGAATAGTAGCATTTAGAGCTGTGTTTTCTGTTGGTGTGGAAAGGGTGCTGAGCATAAAGAGTTGGGTGGCGGTGGCAGGAATTCGAGGAATGTTGATGTCCTTGCATTTATTTATGTTCTGTTAAGGGAAGTGATTCTGAAGTAACTTTTTACTCATGTATGAAGGTGGTGCGTAAGGGTCACCCCACGTCAGTCATGGTGAGATGAAGTGAGGTGGTAGAATTAAAGCCTGTACCCCTTGGCCTTATACGTAGGAGACGCACCGTGGGTGCTCTTTGCTGCTCTCCTGTCCTGGCTTATTGCCTTAACTAACGTGATGGTTCAGAGTGGTCCCAGCGAGATTTCCAGCAAAATCTTTCTACAATTGCATAGAAACACTTGGGATATCTATATCCCCAGAGGCTAGTGGAAAAGTTTACTCTTTCTGGTCACTGTTTGCAAGTTGTTCGCTCTATCGCGCATTTCTTTGTTACTTTTAGACCGATAGGGGCAGTGATACACGCACGCGCGCGCGCGCGCACACACACACACACACACACACACACACACAGAATTAAACATGTTTAAGAACCAAAATGAAAAGAGTGGTTTTCTGTGTCACAGCAGGGATTCCCTAGCCTGCGGCGAGCTCAGAGCAGTGGCAGAGAAGAGGGAAGGGGCCTCGTTAGCCAACCCGGTCTCCCTCCTCTGGACTTGCCTCCCCCTGGGCTGTCATCCCTTAAACGCTCAGCACGCAGGCCTCGCGTGGAGCACGCACAGTCATAAAACGCGGCTACTTCCACATCCCGGTCACTGGGGCGTGGGGCATGTTACATTGTTCGGTGTGGCTCAAAGCGTTATCACTCGTGTATGTGAGTTCTTCCTCTGTAGCAGAGTGAAAGAGTAAAGACAGCCAGAGGCATATTAGCAAGAACAGGGTTTAGTGGGAAAATACAATACACCCACACAGATCTGGGAAAGACTTTCTTTAATGGATAGCAGGGAGGATAGGAAGCGCCAACAAAAGGACATGGGCCTTGTACGGGGCTGGGGGAGACCGGTAGACGGCCGCAAGGGTGGCGGCGTGTCCAGCGCGTCACCGTCGTCGGGGGTAGGGCTGAGCCCGGCGGTTGTGCCACGTGTGGCATCGGGCCGGTGGGGACCGGAAGATGGCCCGCAGGGGCGCAGTGGTGCGCATAGGCGCGCCGGCCGTGTCAGAGTCGGGCCCCGGGCCGGCGGCCCACGGCGGCGGCGTGGTGTCCATGGGCTGGCCGGCCGTGTCAGAGTCCGGCCCCAGGGCGGCGGCGGCCCATGGCGGCGGCGTGGTGTCCATGGGCTCGCCGGCCGTGACAGAGTCCGGCCCCAGGGCGGCGGCGGCCCACGGCGGCGGCGTGGTGTCCATGGGCTCGCCGGACGTGTCAGAGTCCGGCCCCAGGGCGGCGGCGGCCCACGGCGGCGGCGTGGTGTCCATGGGCTCGCCGGCCGTGTCAGAGTCCGGCCCCAGGGCGGCGGCGGCCCACGGCGGCGGCGTGGTGTCCATGGGCTCGCCGGCCGAGTCAGAGTCCGGCCCCAGGGCGGCGGCGGCCCACGGCGGCGGCGTGGTGTCCATGGGCTCGCCGGCCGAGTCAGAGTCCGGCCCCAGGGCGGCGGCGGCCCACGGCGGCGGCGTGGTGTCCATGGGCTCGCCGGCCGAGTCAGAGTCCCGCCCCAGGGCGGCGGCGGCCCACGGCGGCGGCGTGGTGTCCATGGGCTCGCCGGCCGAGTCAGAGTCCCGCCCCAGGGCGGCGGCGGCCCACGGCGGCGGCGTGGTGTCCATGGGCTCGCCGGCCGAGTCAGAGTCCGGCCCCAGGGCGGCGGCGGCCCACGGCGGCGGCGTGGTGTCCATGGGCTCGCCGGCCGAGTCAGAGTCCCGCCCCAGGGCGGCGGCGGCCCACGGCGGCGGCGTGGTGTCCATGGGCTCGCCGGCCGAGTCAGAGTCCCGCCCCAGGGCGGCGGCGGCCCACGGCAGCGGCGTGGTGTCCATGGGCTCGCCGGCCGTGTCAGAGTCCGGCCCCAGGGCGGCGGTGGCCCACGGCGGCGGCGTGGTGTCCATGGGCTCGCCGGCCGTGTCAGAGTCCGGCCCCAGGGCGGCGGCGGCCCACGGCGGCGGCGTGGTGTCCATGGGCTCGCCGGCCGTGTCAGAGTCCGGCCCCAGGGCGGCGGTGGCCCACGGGGGCGGCATGGTGTTCAGAGGCTCGCCCTCCGCGTCAGAGTCCGGCCCCAGCGGTGTGGTGTCCATAGGTCCTTCGTTTGAGACAGGCATGAGAATAGGGTACGAAGCTAGGGAGAGCTTCCAACTCCTCCTCAGACCTCCTCAGCGCGCACGGAGCTGCCCAGCTAGGGCAGCCTCTGATAGGTCAGCCAGGGGACGCATCACAGAGCAGCCGCCCGGGCAACCGTGATGTCACCCAGGGGGGAGGGGAGCCCCCACTGCCGTGAGCACACCAGCCCCACCCAGAGGAGACCCTGGCCCAGTGTCACAGGGCGTGGGCCCCACGCCAGCCCCAGTAGTGTCCCCAGCCCTCCCCCCCCCCCCCCCCCCCCGGGACTGCCCGCCGAGGGCCGTGCAGGTGTCAGGGCCAGCCAGACCACCACGCAGACCATTCAGGGCCGCAGTGCTCACGTCTGTCAGAGCTACGCCCGCCCGGGTGTCGCCTCTGCACGCGCTTGGGACCCGGGGCGCGGCGGCCAATGCTGTGCCCCCGCGGTCCCTGAGGCCGGGGCTGCCGGGGCGCCGCCCGCCCTCGCCCCGGGCCTTCCCATCTTCTCTGGGAGGCCTGGAGCCAGACATGCTTCCTCCGCCATGGCCAGCCAGGCGGGTGACAGATTCCGAGGAGGGGACCGTCCGCGTGACTTCCCTTTCTAGCTAGCGGGCAGGTTCTTTCTTCGCTTCCCGGAAAGCGTAGGTCAGGGACCACCAGGTTTCAGCATAGCAACATTCCACGTTCTCACTGAGCCTGGCGGCCCAGATTTTTCTCTTTGGTCTCGTTTTGGGGCCTGTGTCTGGTATACGAGTAACACAACACAGTAAACTGGGAAACACTTTTTATTTTCTTACTGTCATTTTCTTATGTTTATTCATTTTGTTATCCTTAATCTACAGTTACATGAAGAACATTATGTTTCCTCGACTCCCCCCTTCACCAAGTCCCCCCCCACAAACCCCGTGACAGTCACTGTCCATCAGTGTAGTAGGATGCTGTAGAATCACTACTTGTCTGCTCTGTGTCGCACAGTCCTCCCTGTGCGCGCCCCCCCCCAACCCCGCCCCACATTATACATGCTAATAATCGTAAGGCCCCCTTTCTTTTTCCCCACCGTTATCCCTCCCTTCCCACCCATCCTCCCCAGTCCCTTTCCCTTTGTGAGCTGTTAGTCCATTCTTGGGTTCTGTGATTCTGCTGCTGTTTTGTTCCTTCAGTTTCTCTTTGTTCTTATACTCCACATATGAGTGAAATCACTTGGTACTTGTCTTTCTCCGCCTGGCTTATTTCACTGAGCATAGTCATAATACCCTCTAGCTCCATCCGTGTTGTTGCCAACGGTAGGATTTGTTTTCTTCTTATGGCTGAGTGATACTCCATTGTGTATAGTATGTACCACGTCTTCTTTACCCATTCATCTGCTGATGGACACTTAGGTTGCTTCCATTTCTCGGCCCTTGTAAATAGCGCTGCGATAAGCATAGGGGTGCATCTGTCTTTTTCAAACTGGGCTGCTGCACTCTTAGGGTAAATTCCTAGAAGTGGAATTCCCGGGTCAAGTGGTATTTCTATTTTGAGCTTCCTGAGGAACCTCCATACTGCTTTCCACAATGGTTGAGCTGAGATGTCCATTCCCACCAGCAGTGTCGGAGGGTTCCCCTTTCTCCACATCCTCGCCACCGTCTGTTGTTGTGTGTCTTCCCCATGGTGGCCATCCTGACTGGTGTGAGGTGATACCTCATGGTGGTTTTAATTTGCATTTCTCTGAGGATTGGCGGTGTGGAGGATCTTTTCATGTGCCTGTTGGCCACCTCGATTTCTTCTTTGGAGAAGTGTCTGTTCAGATCCTCTGCCTATTTTTTAATGGGATTATTTGCTTTTCTTGTTTGTTGAGGTGCGTGAGCTCCTCTTTATGTATTTTGGATGTCAACCCTTTATCGGATCTGTCATTGATGAATATATTCTCGCATATACTTTAGGGTACCTTTTTGTTCTATTGAGGGTGTCCTTTGCTGTACAGAAGCTCTTCAGCTTGATGTAGTCCCACCAGTTCATTTCTGCTCTTGTTTCCCTTGCCCGGGGAGGTTATGTTCTTGAAGAAGTCGCTCATGTTTATGTCCAGGAGATTTGTGCCTATATGTTCTTTCCTGAGAGTTTTATGGTTTCATGACTCACATTCAGGTCTTGGATCCATTTCGAATTTACTCTTCTGTATGGGGTTAGACAGTGATCCAGTTTCATTCTCTTACGTGTAGCTGTCCAGTTTTGCCAGCACCGTCTGTTGAAGAGAGTGTCATTTCCCCATTGTATGTCCCCGGCTCCCTCATCATATATTAATTGACCACATATGTTTGGGTTAATGTCTGGAGTCTCTTATTCTGTTCCACCCGTCTGTGGCTCTGTTCTAGTGCCAGGAGCAAACTGTCTTGATCAAGACTGTGGCTTTGTAGTAGAGCTTGATGTTGGGGAGCGAGATACCGCACCCACCCACACACACACACACCACACACACACACACAGACCACACACACACACACACACCACACACACACACCACACACACACACACACACACACACACAGAGAGAGACATGCTTTCTTCTTCCTTCTCAGGATTGCTTTGGCTATTCGGGATCTTTGGCGTTTCCATATGAATTTTTGAACTATTTGTTCCAGTACGTGGAAGAATGCTGTTGGTGATTTGATAGGGACTGCATCCGATCTGTGGATTGCTTTGGGCAGGATGGCCATTCTGACGATATTAATTCTTCCTAGCCAAGAGCGTGGGATGAGTTTCCATTTGTTAGCGTCCTCTTTAATTTCTCTTAAGAGTGTCTTATAGTTTTCAGGGTATAGGTCTTTCGCTTCCTTGGTTAGGTTTATTCCTAGGTATTTTATTCTTTTTGATGCAGTTGTGAATGGAATTGTTTTCCTGATTTCCCTCTCCTTTGGTTCATTGTTAGTGTACAGGAAAGCCGCAGATTTCTGTGTGTTGGTTTTGTGTCCCGCAGCTCTGCTGTATTCCGGTTATCAGTTCTAGCAGTTTTGGAGTGGAGTCTTCAGGGTTTCCTTACGTACAGTATCGTGTCATCTGCAGATGGTGACCGCCTAGCTGCTTCTTTACCAGTCTGGATTCCTTGTATTTCTTTGTCTGGTCTAATTGCCGTGGCTGGGACCCCCGGGACTGTGTTGAATAACGGTGGGGCGAGTGGGCACCCCTGTCTCGTTCCCCGTCTCAGAGGAACGGCTTTCAGCCTCTCGCTGTTGAGTATGACGTTGGCTGTGGGTTTGTCATATACGGCCTTTATTAGATTGAGGTGCTCGCCCTGTATACCCATTTGGCTGAGAGTTTTTATCGTGAATGGATGTTGCATTTTGTCGGATGCTTTTTCAGCATCTGTGGAGATGATCATGTGGTTTTTGTCTTTCTTTCTGTTTATGTGGTGGATGGTGTGGATGGATTTTCGAATGCTGTCACCATCCTTGCATCCCTGGGATGATTCCCACTTGATCAGGGTGTTTGATCCCCTTGATGTATTTTTGAATTTGGTTTGCTAATATTTTGTTCATTTCCTAGGTATTCTTGCTCCTCATCCGCAGTTCCTGAAAATCCTTCTGAGCCACGACTGTCCAATGGGTGTCTTGTTAGGTTAATGCAGAGGCTTTGGGGCCCTAGCCCAGGGTAGAGGCTGGTCGCCAGGGGCACCAGGCTTGTGGTTAGCGGGTGGGAACTTGCAGCCCCCAGCCCCCAGGGAAGGAAGAGGAAAGGGATGAGGGCTGGAGGTTGAATCAGCAATGGCCAGCGATTTAGTCAGCCATGACTCTGCAGTGAAGCCCTCACAGAACCCTATGAGAAGAGCACAGCTCTCTCTCTCATCTCCTGCTTCTCTGTCAGAGCTTCCATGCTTGGGGAACCAGGTCGCCTGCACATGCCACCATGCCAGGCCCCAAGTCCCGGGAGGATAGAAGCTCCTTTACTTGGGACCTTGCCGTGTGTGCGCGTGCGTGTGCGTGTGAAGCGCGCGCGTGCGCTGCTGTGTCCTTTATGATACTCTTTGTTAAACTGGTAAACGTGTTTTCCTGAGCTGCTGAGGCACCCTAGCGACTTGGGCAGTACCTAAGGGGGAGGTCGTTGGAACTTCCAATCCTAGCCTGTATGTAGGTGGGAAGCACAAGCTAATTGCATGGGCCTGGCAACCGGGCTCTGGAGTTGGGGGTGGAGGGCAGTCTTGAGGATAGAAACCTTACCCTGGGGAATCTTGTGCTGCGTCCAGGCAGATGTCATCAGAGTTGAGAGTTCTCAGAAACCCTGCTGGTGTTGGAGAATTGCTTGGTGGTGTATGCATTGGGAACAGGTCCGGTATCCTGAAGGGAGTTCCACTGCTGTGTATGAAAAAGAACGCTGGGTCATGTGGTACCGCTATGGATATTTTTAGGAACCTCCACACTGTTTCCCATAGTAGCTGCACCAATTTACATGGTCACCAACAGTGCACGAGGGTTCCCTTTGTCCACTTCCTCATCAACGCTTGTTATTTCTTGTTTTGCTTCTTTTGTTTTTTTTTTTTTCTCTTCTTTTGGTACTAGCCATTCTGACTGGTGTGAGGTGATAGCTCGTTGTGATTTTTGCGTGTGTGTGACCGTTAATGTACAATTACATGAGCAACATGGTTACTGGACTCCCCCTCCCACTATCTTATCAAGTCCCCCCCACCCCTTACCCCATTACAGTCACTGTCCTTCAGCGTCGTAAGACGCTGTGGAATCCCTACCTGTCTTCTCTGTGTTATGCTGCCTTCCCCGGGCCCCGGCACCCCCGCCGCCCCACCCCCTACGTTATGTGTGCGAGCCGTAATGCCCCTTTTTCCCCACTTATCCCTCCCTCCCCACCCATCCTCCCCAGTCCCTTTCCCTTTGGTAACTGTTAGTCCACTCTTGGGTTCTGTGAGTCTGCTGCTGTTTTGTTCCTTCAGTTTCTGCTTTGTTCTTTTACTCCACAGATGAGTGAAGTCATCTGATGCTTGTCTTTCTCCATCCTGCTCATTTCACTGAGCATAATACCCTCTAGCTCCATCCGTGTTGTCGCAAACGGTAGGATTTCTTTTCTTCTTACGGCTGAATAATATTCCATCTTGCGTATGTACCACCTCTTCTTTATCCATCCGCCTACTGACGGACACTCACGTTGCTTCCATTTCTTGGCTATTGTGCGTAGTGCTGTGATAGACATAGGGGTGCGTGTGTCTTTTTCAAACTAGGCTCCTGCATTCTTAGGGTACATTGCTGGGAGTGGAATTCCTGGGTCAAATGGTATTTGTACTTTTCTGTTTTTTGAGGAACCTCCATACTGCTTTCCACAATGGTTGAACTGAGATGTACATGCCCACCAGCAGTGTCGCAGGGTTCCCCTTTCTCCACATCCTCGCCACCGTCTGTTGTTGTGTGTCTTCCCGATGGTGGCCGTCCTGACTGGTGTGAGGTGATATCTCATGGTGGTGGTTTTAATTTGCATTTCTCTGATGATCGTAGCGATGTGGAGCATCTTTCCGTGTGCCTGCTGGCCACCTGAATTTCTTCTTTGGAGAAGTGTCTGTTCAGATCCTCTGCCCATGTTTTAATTGGATTATTTGCTTTTTGTGTGTGGAGGTGCGTGGGCACTTCATACTTATTTTAGATGTCATCAACCCCTTATCGGATATGCCATCTTTGAATCTGTCCTCCCATGCTGTCGGATGTCTTTGTTCTACTGATGGTGCTTAAACAGAATCCTATACCCCCTGCCATCTCGTTCCAATTCTGAGTCAATTATTTTTTTTTTTTTTTTTTTTCCCCCCCTCAGAACACCAACCCGCCAAGAAAACTGGAACGAAGAGGAGAAGATGTGATACGGGAACATCGAGCCTAAACTGAGAGGTGAGATGGTGGAGACTGGTAGTAAGTATCTTTCCATGTGCTGCTTTCAAGGTTCACGGGGAAAAAAGGTTGCCACGGAGGTAAGGCCCGGGATGTGGACGTCACCTGGTATCGGTGGAGCCACCTAGCCACTAGCCATTAACGGGAAGGCTAGCGTGCGGCACTGTTATTTCCTGCGGAGTTACACGTGCGGCGTCCCCCCGTTGCAGTTCGGTCAGGCCCCGTGTGGGACTGCCCTGGCACTGGCCGGGGTGGATCTGAGAGCTGTGCCCGTTCCTGCTGGGCTGCCCCAGCATCCCTCTCAGAACAAGGCCTCCAAAGTGCTCCTGGGAGAGAGACAGAGAGAGAGAGAGAGACAGAGAGAGAGAATTATGCCCAAGAGACAGGGGCAACTTTTTGCTGGAGCTCCATGAGCATGTTTCTGATTTTTATGTTGAGATCCCTCTCACAAAGATGGATCGAGTCCAGTTACCAGGTTCCTTTGGCTTTGACGTTTCGTATTTGTAGGTGGCGCCCTGTACAGCGCCCAGAAGCTTTTCCCTCTGGAGCTGCTCAGCCCTTGGGGTGATGGCAGGCAGGGGTCACGGGGGCGGCGCTGGTGCCCGCGGGAGGGAAGAGGTCTTTCCCGCTTCCCGGCCGCAGTGCCTGTGTCCACCGCCAGGGCCAGTTTGCGGAGCACGCAGGGAGAAGCCTCTGTGCTTTGCACCCGTGGCTGCCGTAGGTGGGGCCGTCCTGTCGCTGGCCTGGCGCGATGGAGGGGGGCAGCCGGTTTGCGAGCCGGTGCTGGCGGGGGAGGAAGGTGCAGCAGGCCGCCGTGTTGTGTTATCAGTCACATCACGGTGGGGGGCTTTGGAGCTACGTAGGCAGCCAGGGTGGGTGGAGCGCCCGGAGCTCCTAAAAGTTCCCCCACCTGCTGGGCAGAGTGCACCCGGACAGTTTTGCGCACCTGTGCTTTCTCCCGAGCGGCAAGCTCTGTGCAACCCTTGCCCCTTTAGCAGCTCTCTCGCTGTTAGGAAGTCTCTCAGACTGCCCGCCTTTCTTTCATCCCACAGCAGCCGGATGTGGATCCCTGTGTTGGCGCGAGTGGCAGGAACCTCAAGTCTCTCCAAGTGCTCCGCCTGTCTTTGCTTTCCAACCCCACCGGTCCTCCAGAGCATCACGTGAGGTAGGTCCGTGCTCCCAGAGCAGATCTCCAGGGCTGGGTGTTCAGCAGCCCTAGGCCTCCACCCGCCTCCCCGTTTCCGTTTCTCTTCCTCCCTCCGGTGAGCTCGGGTGCGGGAAGGGCCTGCCGGGTCCCTCCGGATCACGGCTTTGGTACGTCACCCTTCACCTTGAGGTGACGGCCTGCCGCGGCAGCCTCCTCTCCTGCTTCTCTTCCAGGATCTGGTGTAGTTGTTGTATTTCCACACTGTATGAATGTACGCATGTATGTGGTTTTCGGAGGAGGTTTCTGCCTCCCCTCTCACACTGCCTGCCGTCTTTAATCCCACCAAGCCATCTTTAATTTTTTTTTTTTTTTCTTTTTCAGTTTCAGTTTCACTTGGATAGGGTACCTTTTCCCACCCCTTCAACTTGTAGTTTGTCTGTGTGCTTGGATCTCAAGTGAGCCTCCTGTAAGGGAGCACGTAGGCGGTCTTGAGTTTTCATCCATTCATTCAACCCTGTGTCTTTTGTTTGGAGCATTTAAAGTCTTTCCCTTTACTGTGATAATTGATAGCTGTGTCCTTATGGCACTTCTTCAACTTGATTTCTGTCTCCTTTTCGCTTGTAGTTCTTCTCTGTGCTTTCATCGTTGCTCTCCTGGTTATGAGCGATAGGTTTGTTGAGTATTATGCTTTCTTACCTGTCTGTCTTGTCTGTCTGTCTGTCTGTCTGTCTGTCTGTCTATCTGTCTATCTTATCTATCTGATCTCTCTACTCTCATCTATCTACTGTCATCTCTGTGTCTATCTATCCAAACTATCTAATCTACCACCTATCTGTCTGTTATCTGTCATCTATATGTATCTATATCAATGTGGCTATCTAACCTATATGTATCTATATCATCTATCTAGTCTGTCATCTTATCAATCTATCTACCTGTCATCTATCTATGTGTATCTATAGGTGTCTGTCTAATCTGTCCACCTGATCTATCATGTATCATCTATCTAATCTGTCTGTCTGCCTAGTCTGTCTAATCTCTCTATATGTATCTATATGGTCTATGTAACCTATCATTCTATCTCATCTGTCAGTCTGATCTAATCTATCCATCTATCTCATGTATCTGTCTCAATCTATCTATGTGTTTATTTATTTTGTCCATTTTTGTCAACGTACCGTCACTAGGCGCGCAGTCATTCCTCTGTCTCCTTCTCAGTCTTGATTCCTTGTGTTTGTTTCTGTGAGTTAGCTATGTCTTTGGGTCTTGAGAGGAGTGGCCGTGGGTTGGAACACCTGGGTAGGTGGCCCGAGTCCGCTGGGTGTAGATGGCCGGCTGGACTCTCTAACCAGTGCGGGCTGGGGCCCTCCGGGTGCTCTGCCCTGGGGCTGGCCCTGCCGGGGCGGCTGCGTGAGCTGCGGGGCAGATCCGAGGCCCCACACAGGGAGCACCCCGGCCGGCCTGCTGGGGCCGAGGCAGGTGCACGCCCAGTAGTAGGTCTGTGTGCCTGCGCGCCGATGTCACCTGGGTGGCCCTGCTTGGCCGCCCATCTCCAGAGAGCATGTGTAGTCGCAGGTTCAGTGAGCCGCCTTCTTGGGGACACGCGGGGCTGGTGTGGGCTAGTGGCCCGTGGGCTTGCTGAGGTGGCAGGCCAGCTAGCTCGCGGGGAAACTGCTCCCCTCTGTTGTCAAGGTGGAGGTGGAGTTTCAGTGCATTTAGGCATTTAGATGTGAGTGAGGTCTATCTGAAATGGAATAGTAGCATTTAGAGCTGTGTTTTCTGTTGGTGTGGAAAGGGTGCTGAGCATAAAGAGTTGGGTGGCGGTGGCAGGAATTCGAGGAATGTTGATGTCCTTGCATTTATTTATGTTCTGTTAAGGGAAGTGATTCTGAAGTAACTTTTTACTCATGTATGAAGGTGGTGCGTAAGGGTCACCCCACGTCAGTCATGGTGAGATGAAGTGAGGTGGTAGAATTAAAGCCTGTACCCCTTGGCCTTATACGTAGGAGACGCACCGTGGGTGCTCTTTGCTGCTCTCCTGTCCTGGCTTATTGCCTTAACTAACGTGATGGTTCAGAGTGGTCCCAGCGAGATTTCCAGCAAAATCTTTCTACAATTGCATAGAAACACTTGGGATATCTATATCCCCAGAGGCTAGTGGAAAAGTTTACTCTTTCTGGTCACTGTTTGCAAGTTGTTCGCTCTATCGCGCATTTCTTTGTTACTTTTAGACCGATAGGGGCAGTGATACACGCACGCGCGCGCGCGCGCACACACACACACACACACACACACACACACACACACAGAATTAAACATGTTTAAGAACCAAAATGAAAAGAGTGGTTTTCTGTGTCACAGCAGGGATTCCCTAGCCTGCGGCGAGCTCAGAGCAGTGGCAGAGAAGAGGGAAGGGGCCTCGTTAGCCAACCCGGTCTCCCTCCTCTGGACTTGCCTCCCCCTGGGCTGTCATCCCTTAAACGCTCAGCACGCAGGCCTCGCGTGGAGCACGCACAGTCATAAAACGCGGCTACTTCCACATCCCGGTCACTGGGGCGTGGGGCATGTTACATTGTTCGGTGTGGCTCAAAGCGTTATCACTCGTGTATGTGAGTTCTTCCTCTGTAGCAGAGTGAAAGAGTAAAGACAGCCAGAGGCATATTAGCAAGAACAGGGTTTAGTGGGAAAATACAATACACCCACACAGATCTGGGAAAGACTTTCTTTAATGGATAGCAGGGAGGATAGGAAGCGCCAACAAAAGGACATGGGCCTTGTACGGGGCTGGGGGAGACCGGTAGACGGCCGCAAGGGTGGCGGCGTGTCCAGCGCGTCACCGTCGTCGGGGGTAGGGCTGAGCCCGGCGGTTGTGCCACGTGTGGCATCGGGCCGGTGGGGACCGGAAGATGGCCCGCAGGGGCGCAGTGGTGCGCATAGGCGCGCCGGCCGTGTCAGAGTCGGGCCCCGGGCCGGCGGCCCACGGCGGCGGCGTGGTGTCCATGGGCTGGCCGGCCGTGTCAGAGTCCGGCCCCAGGGCGGCGGCGGCCCACGGCGGCGGCGTGGTGTCCATGGGCTCGCCGGCCGTGTCAGAGTCCGGCCCCAGGGCGGCGGCGGCCCACGGCGGCGGCGTGGTGTCCATGGGCTCGCCGGCCGTGTCAGAGTCCGGCCCCAGGGCGGCGGCGGCCCACGGCGGCGGCGTGGTGTCCATGGGCTCGCCGGCCGTGTCAGAGTCCGGCCCCAGGGCGGCGGCGGCCCACGGCGGCGGCGTGGTGTCCATGGGCTCGCCGGCCGAGTCAGAGTCCGGCCCCAGGGCGGCGGCGGCCCACGGCGGTGGCGTGGTGTCCATGGGCTCGCCGGCCGAGTCAGAGTCCCGCCCCAGGGCGGCGGCGGCCCACGGCGGCGGCGTGGTGTCCATGGGCTCGCCGGCCGTGTCAGAGTCCGGCCCCAGGGCGGCGGCGGCCCACGGCGGCGGCGTGGTGTCCATGGGCTCGCCGGCCGTGTCAGAGTCCGGCCCCAGGGCGGCGGTGGCCCACGGGGGCGGCATGGTGTTCAGAGGCTCGCCCTCCGCGTCAGAGTCCGGCCCCAGCGGTGTGGTGTCCATAGGTCCTTCGTTTGAGACAGGCATGAGAATAGGGTACGAAGCTAGGGAGAGCTTCCAACTCCTCCTCAGACCTCCTCAGCGCGCACGGAGCTGCCCAGCTAGGGCAGCCTCTGATAGGTCAGCCAGGGGACGCATCACAGAGCAGCCGCCCGGGCAACCGTGATGTCACCCAGGGGGGAGGGGAGCCCCCACTGCCGTGAGCACACCAGCCCCACCCAGAGGAGACCCTGGCCCAGTGTCACAGGGCGTGGGCCCCACGCCAGCCCCAGTAGTGTCCCCAGCCCTCCCCCCCCCCCCCCCGGGACTGCCCGCCGAGGGCCGTGCAGGTGTCAGGGCCAGCCAGACCACCACGCAGACCATTCAGGGCCGCAGTGCTCACGTCTGTCAGAGCTACGCCCGCCCGGGTGTCGCCTCTGCACGCGCTTGGGACCCGGGGCGCGGCGGCCAATGCTGTGCCCCCGCGGTCCCTGAGGCCGGGGCTGCCGGGGCGCCGCCCGCCCTCGCCCCGGGCCTTCCCATCTTCTCTGGGAGGCCTGGAGCCAGACATGCTTCCTCCGCCATGGCCAGCCAGGCGGGTGACAGATTCCGAGGAGGGGACCGTCCGCGTGACTTCCCTTTCTAGCTAGCGGGCAGGTTCTTTCTTCGCTTCCCGGAAAGCGTAGGTCAGGGACCACCAGGTTTCAGCATAGCAACATTCCACGTTCTCACTGAGCCTGGCGGCCCAGATTTTTCTCTTTGGTCTCGTTTTGGGGCCTGTGTCTGGTATACGAGTAACACAACACAGTAAACTGGGAAACACTTTTTATTTTCTTACTGTCATTTTCTTATGTTTATTCATTTTGTTATCCTTAATCTACAGTTACATGAAGAACATTATGTTTCCTCGACTCCCCCCTTCACCAAGTCCCCCCCCACAAACCCCGTGACAGTCACTGTCCATCAGTGTAGTAGGATGCTGTAGAATCACTACTTGTCTGCTCTGTGTCGCACAGTCCTCCCTGTGCGCGCCCCCCCCCCCCAACCCCGCCCCACATTATACATGCTAATAATCGTAAGGCCCCCTTTCTTTTTCCCCACCGTTATCCCTCCCTTCCCACCCATCCTCCCCAGTCCCTTTCCCTTTGTGAGCTGTTAGTCCATTCTTGGGTTCTGTGATTCTGCTGCTGTTTTGTTCCTTCAGTTTCTCTTTGTTCTTATACTCCACATATGAGTGAAATCACTTGGTACTTGTCTTTCTCCGCCTGGCTTATTTCACTGAGCATAGTCATAATACCCTCTAGCTCCATCCGTGTTGTTGCCAACGGTAGGATTTGTTTTCTTCTTATGGCTGAGTGATACTCCATTGTGTATAGTATGTACCACGTCTTCTTTACCCATTCATCTGCTGATGGACACTTAGGTTGCTTCCATTTCTCGGCCCTTGTAAATAGCGCTGCGATAAGCATAGGGGTGCATCTGTCTTTTTCAAACTGGGCTGCTGCACTCTTAGGGTAAATTCCTAGAAGTGGAATTCCCGGGTCAAGTGGTATTTCTATTTTGAGCTTCCTGAGGAACCTCCATACTGCTTTCCACAATGGTTGAGCTGAGATGTCCATTCCCACCAGCAGTGTCGGAGGGTTCCCCTTTCTCCACATCCTCGCCACCGTCTGTTGTTGTGTGTCTTCCCCATGGTGGCCATCCTGACTGGTGTGAGGTGATACCTCATGGTGGTTTTAATTTGCATTTCTCTGAGGATTGGCGGTGTGGAGGATCTTTTCATGTGCCTGTTGGCCACCTCGATTTCTTCTTTGGAGAAGTGTCTGTTCAGATCCTCTGCCTATTTTTTAATGGGATTATTTGCTTTTCTTGTTTGTTGAGGTGCGTGAGCTCCTCTTTATGTATTTTGGATGTCAACCCTTTATCGGATCTGTCATTGATGAATATATTCTCGCATATACTTTAGGGTACCTTTTTGTTCTATTGAGGGTGTCCTTTGCTGTACAGAAGCTCTTCAGCTTGATGTAGTCCCACCAGTTCATTTCTGCTCTTGTTTCCCTTGCCCGGGGAGGTTATGTTCTTGAAGAAGTCGCTCATGTTTATGTCCAGGAGATTTGTGCCTATATGTTCTTTCCTGAGAGTTTTATGGTTTCATGACTCACATTCAGGTCTTGGATCCATTTCGAATTTACTCTTCTGTATGGGGTTAGACAGTGATCCAGTTTCATTCTCTTACGTGTAGCTGTCCAGTTTTGCCAGCACCGTCTGTTGAAGAGAGTGTCATTTCCCCATTGTATGTCCCCGGCTCCCTCATCATATATTAATTGACCACATATGTTTGGGTTAATGTCTGGAGTCTCTTATTCTGTTCCACCCGTCTGTGGCTCTGTTCTAGTGCCAGGAGCAAACTGTCTTGATCAAGACTGTGGCTTTGTAGTAGAGCTTGATGTTGGGGAGCGAGATACCGCACCCACCCACACACACACACACCACACACACACACACAGACCACACACACACACACACACACCACAGACACACACACACCACACACACACACCACACACACACACACACACACACACACAGAGAGAGACATGCTTTCTTCTTCCTTCTCAGGATTGCTTTGGCTATTCGGGATCTTTGGCGTTTCCATATGAATTTTTGAACTATTTGTTCCAGTACGTGGAAGAATGCTGTTGGTGATTTGATAGGGACTGCATCCGATCTGTGGATTGCTTTGGGCAGGATGGCCATTCTGACGATATTAATTCTTCCTAGCCAAGAGCGTGGGATGAGTTTCCATTTGTTAGCGTCCTCTTTAATTTCTCTTAAGAGTGTCTTATAGTTTTCAGGGTATAGGTCTTTCGCTTCCTTGGTTAGGTTTATTCCTAGGTATTTTATTCTTTTTGATGCAGTTGTGAATGGAATTGTTTTCCTGATTTCCCTCTCCTTTGGTTCATTGTTAGTGTACAGGAAAGCCGCAGATTTCTGTGTGTTGGTTTTGTGTCCCGCAGCTCTGCTGTATTCCGGTTATCAGTTCTAGCAGTTTTGGAGTGGAGTCTTCAGGGTTTCCTTACGTACAGTATCGTGTCATCTGCAGATGGTGACCGCCTAGCTGCTTCTTTACCAGTCTGGATTCCTTGTATTTCTTTGTCTGGTCTAATTGCCGTGGCTGGGACCCCCGGGACTGTGTTGAATAACGGTGGGGCGAGTGGGCACCCCTGTCTCGTTCCCCGTCTCAGAGGAACGGCTTTCAGCCTCTCGCTGTTGAGTATGACGTTGGCTGTGGGTTTGTCATATACGGCCTTTATTAGGTTGAGGTGCTCGCCCTGTATACCCATTTGGCTGAGAGTTTTTATCGTGAATGGATGTTGCATTTTGTCGGATGCTTTTTCAGCATCTGTGGAGATGATCATGTGGTTTTTGTCTTTCTTTCTGTTTATGTGGTGGATGGTGTGGATGGATTTTCGAATGCTGTCACCATCCTTGCATCCCTGGGATGATTCCCACTTGATCAGGGTGTTTGATCCCCTTGATGTATTTTTGAATTTGGTTTGCTAATATTTTGTTCATTTCCTAGGTATTCTTGCTCCTCATCCGCAGTTCCTGAAAATCCTTCTGAGCCACGACTGTCCAATGGGTGTCTTGTTAGGTTAATGCAGAGGCTTTGGGGCCCTAGCCCAGGGTAGAGGCTGGTCGCCAGGGGCACCAGGCTTGTGGTTAGCGGGTGGGAACTTGCAGCCCCCAGCCCCCAGGGAAGGAAGAGGAAAGGGATGAGGGCTGGAGGTTGAATCAGCAATGGCCAGCGATTTAGTCAGCCATGACTCTGCAGTGAAGCCCTCACAGAACCCTATGAGAAGAGCACAGCTCTCTCTCTCATCTCCTGCTTCTCTGTCAGAGCTTCCATGCTTGGGGAACCAGGTCGCCTGCACATGCCACCATGCCAGGCCCCAAGTCCCGGGAGGATAGAAGCTCCTTTACTTGGGACCGTGCCGTGTGTGCGCGTGCGTGTGCGTGTGAAGCGCGCGCGTGCGCTGCTGTGTCCTTTATGATACTCTTTGTTAAACTGGTAAACGTGTTTTCCTGAGCTGCTGAGGCACCCTAGCGACTTGGGCAGTACCTAAGGGGGAGGTCGTTGGAACTTCCAATCCTAGCCTGTATGTAGGTGGGAAGCACAAGCTAATTGCATGGGCCTGGCAACCGGGCTCTGGAGTTGGGGGTGGAGGGCAGTCTTGAGGATAGAAACCTTACCCTGGGGAATCTTGTGCTGCGTCCAGGCAGATGTCATCAGAGTTGAGAGTTCTCAGAAACCCTGCTGGTGTTGGAGAATTGCTTGGTGGTGTATGCATTGGGAACAGGTCCGGTATCCTGAAGGGAGTTCCACTGCTGTGTATGAAAAAGAACGCTGGGTCATGTGGTACCGCTATGGATATTTTTAGGAACCTCCACACTGTTTCCCATAGTAGCTGCACCAATTTACATGGTCACCAACAGTGCACGAGGGTTCCCTTTGTCCACTTCCTCATCAACGCTTGTTATTTCTTGTTTTGCTTCTTTTGTTTTTTTTTTTTTCTCTTCTTTTGGTACTAGCCATTCTGACTGGTGTGAGGTGATAGCTCGTTGTGATTTTTGCGTGTGTGTGACCGTTAATGTACAATTACATGAGCAACATGGTTACTGGACTCCCCCTCCCACTATCTTATCAAGTCCCCCCCACCCCTTACCCCATTACAGTCACTGTCCTTCGGCGTCGTAAGACGCTGTGGAATCCCTACCTGTCTTCTCTGTGTTATGCTGCCTTCCCCGGGCCCCGGCACCCCCGCCGCCCCACCCCCTACGTTATGTGTGCGAGCCGTAATGCCCCTTTTTCCCCACTTATCCCTCCCTCCCCACCCATCCTCCCCAGTCCCTTTCCCTTTGGTAACTGTTAGTCCACTCTTGGGTTCTGTGAGTCTGCTGCTGTTTTGTTCCTTCAGTTTCTGCTTTGTTCTTTTACTCCACAGATGAGTGAAGTCATCTGATGCTTGTCTTTCTCCATCCTGCTCATTTCACTGAGCATAATACCCTCTAGCTCCATCCGTGTTGTCGCAAACGGTAGGATTTCTTTTCTTCTTACGGCTGAATAATATTCCATCTTGCGTATGTACCACCTCTTCTTTATCCATCCGCCTACTGACGGACACTCACGTTGCTTCCATTTCTTGGCTATTGTGCGTAGTGCTGTGATAGACATAGGGGTGCGTGTGTCTTTTTCAAACTAGGCTCCTGCATTCTTAGGGTACATTGCTGGGAGTGGAATTCCTGGGTCAAATGGTATTTGTACTTTTCTGTTTTTTGAGGAACCTCCATACTGCTTTCCACAATGGTTGAACTGAGATGTACATGCCCACCAGCAGTGTCGCAGGGTTCCCCTTTCTCCACATCCTCGCCACCGTCTGTTGTTGTGTGTCTTCCCGATGGTGGCCGTCCTGACTGGTGTGAGGTGATATCTCATGGTGGTGGTTTTAATTTGCATTTCTCTGATGATCGTAGCGATGTGGAGCATCTTTCCGTGTGCCTGCTGGCCACCTGAATTTCTTCTTTGGAGAAGTGTCTGTTCAGATCCTCTGCCCATGTTTTAATTGGATTATTTGCTTTTTGTGTGTGGAGGTGCGTGGGCACTTCATACTTATTTTAGATGTCATCAACCCCTTATCGGATATGCCATCTTTGAATCTGTCCTCCCATGCTGTCGGATGTCTTTGTTCTACTGATGGTGCTTAAACAGAATCCTATACCCCCTGCCATCTCGTTCCAATTCTGAGTCAATTATTATTATTTTTTTTTTTTTTCCCCCCCTCAGAACACCAACCCGCCAAGAAAACTGGAACGAAGAGGAGAAGATGTGATACGGGAACATCGAGCCTAAACTGAGAGGTGAGATGGTGGAGACTGGTAGTAAGTATCTTTCCATGTGCTGCTTTCAAGGTTCACGGGGAAAAAAGGTTGCCACGGAGGTAAGGCCCGGGATGTGGACGTCACCTGGTATCGGTGGAGCCACCTAGCCACTAGCCATTAACGGGAAGGCTAGCGTGCGGCACTGTTATTTCCTGCGGAGTTACACGTGCGGCGTCCCCCCGTTGCAGTTCGGTCAGGCCCCGTGTGGGACTGCCCTGGCACTGGCCGGGGTGGATCTGAGAGCTGTGCCCGTTCCTGCTGGGCTGCCCCAGCATCCCTCTCAGAACAAGGCCTCCAAAGTGCTCCTGGGAGAGAGACAGAGAGAGAGAGAGAGACAGAGAGAGAGAATTATGCCCAAGAGACAGGGGCAACTTTTTGCTGGAGCTCCATGAGCATGTTTCTGATTTTTATGTTGAGATCCCTCTCACAAAGATGGATCGAGTCCAGTTACCAGGTTCCTTTGGCTTTGACGTTTCGTATTTGTAGGTGGCGCCCTGTACAGCGCCCAGAAGCTTTTCCCTCTGGAGCTGCTCAGCCCTTGGGGTGATGGCAGGCAGGGGTCACGGGGGCGGCGCTGGTGCCCGCGGGAGGGAAGAGGTCTTTCCCGCTTCCCGGCCGCAGTGCCTGTGTCCACCGCCAGGGCCAGTTTGCGGAGCACGCAGGGAGAAGCCTCTGTGCTTTGCACCCGTGGCTGCCGTAGGTGGGGCCGTCCTGTCGCTGGCCTGGCGCGATGGAGGGGGGCAGCCGGTTTGCGAGCCGGTGCTGGCGGGGGAGGAAGGTGCAGCAGGCCGCCGTGTTGTGTTATCAGTCACATCACGGTGGGGGGCTTTGGAGCTACGTAGGCAGCCAGGGTGGGTGGAGCGCCCGGAGCTCCTAAAAGTTCCCCCACCTGCTGGGCAGAGTGCACCCGGACAGTTTTGCGCACCTGTGCTTTCTCCCGAGCGGCAAGCTCTGTGCAACCCTTGCCCCTTTAGCAGCTCTCTCGCTGTTAGGAAGTCTCTCAGACTGCCCGCCTTTCTTTCATCCCACAGCAGCCGGATGTGGATCCCTGTGTTGGCGCGAGTGGCAGGAACCTCAAGTCTCTCCAAGTGCTCCGCCTGTCTTTGCTTTCCAACCCCACCGGTCCTCCAGAGCATCACGTGAGGTAGGTCCGTGCTCCCAGAGCAGATCTCCAGGGCTGGGTGTTCAGCAGCCCTAGGCCTCCACCCGCCTCCCCGTTTCCGTTTCTCTTCCTCCCTCCGGTGAGCTCGGGTGCGGGAAGGGCCTGCCGGGTCCCTCCGGATCACGGCTTTGGTACGTCACCCTTCACCTTGAGGTGACGGCCTGCCGCGGCAGCCTCCTCTCCTGCTTCTCTTCCAGGATCTGGTGTAGTTGTTGTATTTCCACACTGTATGAATGTACGCATGTATGTGGTTTTCGGAGGAGGTTTCTGCCTCCCCTCTCACACTGCCTGCCGTCTTTAATCCCACCAAGCCATCTTTAATTTTTTTTTTTTTTTCTTTTTCAGTTTCAGTTTCACTTGGATAGGGTACCTTTTCCCACCCCTTCAACTTGTAGTTTGTCTGTGTGCTTGGATCTCAAGTGAGCCTCCTGTAAGGGAGCACGTAGGCGGTCTTGAGTTTTCATCCATTCATTCAACCCTGTGTCTTTTGTTTGGAGCATTTAAAGTCTTTCCCTTTACTGTGATAATTGATAGCTGTGTCCTTATGGCACTTCTTCAACTTGATTTCTGTCTCCTTTTCGCTTGTAGTTCTTCTCTGTGCTTTCATCGTTGCTCTCCTGGTTATGAGCGATAGGTTTGTTGAGTATTATGCTTTCTTACCTGTCTGTCTTGTCTGTCTGTCTGTCTGTCTGTCTGTCTGTCTATCTGTCTATCTTATCTATCTGATCTCTCTACTCTCATCTATCTACTGTCATCTCTGTGTCTATCTATCCAAACTATCTAATCTACCACCTATCTGTCTGTTATCTGTCATCTATATGTATCTATATCAATGTGGCTATCTAACCTATATGTATCTATATCATCTATCTAGTCTGTCATCTTATCAATCTATCTACCTGTCATCTATCTATGTGTATCTATAGGTGTCTGTCTAATCTGTCCACCTGATCTCTCATGTATCATCTATCTAATCTGTCTGTCTGCCTAGTCTGTCTAATCTCTCTATATGTATCTATATGGTCTATGTAACCTATCATTCTATCTCATCTGTCAGTCTGATCTAATCTATCCATCTATCTCATGTATCTGTCTCAATCTATCTATGTGTTTATTTATTTTGTCCATTTTTGTCAACGTACCGTCACTAGGTGCGCAGTCATTCCTCTGTCTCCTTCTCAGTCTTGATTCCTTGTGTTTGTTTCTGTGAGTTAGCTATGTCTTTGGGTCTTGAGAGGAGTGGCCGTGGGTTGGAACACCTGGGTAGGTGGCCCGAGTCCGCTGGGTGTAGATGGCCGGCTGGACTCTCTAACCAGTGCGGGCTGGGGCCCTCCGGGTGCTCTGCCCTGGGGCTGGCCCTGCCGGGGCGGCTGCGTGAGCTGCGGGGCAGATCCGAGGCCCCACACAGGGAGCACCCCGGCCGGCCTGCTGGGGCCGAGGCAGGTGCACGCCCAGTAGTAGGTCTGTGTGCCTGCGCGCCGATGTCACCTGGGTGGCCCTGCTTGGCCGCCCATCTCCAGAGAGCATGTGTAGTCGCAGGTTCAGTGAGCCGCCTTCTTGGGGACACGCGGGGCTGGTGTGGGCTAGTGGCCCGTGGGCTTGCTGAGGTGGCAGGCCAGCTAGCTCGCGGGGAAACTGCTCCCCTCTGTTGTCAAGGTGGAGGTGGAGTTTCAGTGCATTTAGGCATTTAGATGTGAGTGAGGTCTATCTGAAATGGAATAGTAGCATTTAGAGCTGTGTTTTCTGTTGGTGTGGAAAGGGTGCTGAGCATAAAGAGTTGGGTGGCGGTGGCAGGAATTCGAGGAATGTTGATGTCCTTGCATTTATTTATGTTCTGTTAAGGGAAGTGATTCTGAAGTAACTTTTTACTCATGTATGAAGGTGGTGCGTAAGGGTCACCCCACGTCAGTCATGGTGAGATGAAGTGAGGTGGTAGAATTAAAGCCTGTACCCCTTGGCCTTATACGTAGGAGACGCACCGTGGGTGCTCTTTGCTGCTCTCCTGTCCTGGCTTATTGCCTTAACTAACGTGATGGTTCAGAGTGGTCCCAGCGAGATTTCCAGCAAAATCTTTCTACAATTGCATAGAAACACTTGGGATATCTATATCCCCAGAGGCTAGTGGAAAAGTTTACTCTTTCTGGTCACTGTTTGCAAGTTGTTCGCTCTATCGCGCATTTCTTTGTTACTTTTAGACCGATAGGGGCAGTGATACACGCACGCGCGCGCGCGCGCACACACACACACACACACACACACACACACACACACAGAATTAAACATGTTTAAGAACCAAAATGAAAAGAGTGGTTTTCTGTGTCACAGCAGGGATTCCCTAGCCTGCGGCGAGCTCAGAGCAGTGGCAGAGAAGAGGGAAGGGGCCTCGTTAGCCAACCCGGTCTCCCTCCTCTGGACTTGCCTCCCCCTGGGCTGTCATCCCTTAAACGCTCAGCACGCAGGCCTCGCGTGGAGCACGCACAGTCATAAAACGCGGCTACTTCCACATCCCGGTCACTGGGGCGTGGGGCATGTTACATTGTTCGGTGTGGCTCAAAGCGTTATCACTCGTGTATGTGAGTTCTTCCTCTGTAGCAGAGTGAAAGAGTAAAGACAGCCAGAGGCATATTAGCAAGAACAGGGTTTAGTGGGAAAATACAATACACCCACACAGATCTGGGAAAGACTTTCTTTAATGGATAGCAGGGAGGATAGGAAGCGCCAACAAAAGGACATGGGCCTTGTACGGGGCTGGGGGAGACCGGTAGACGGCCGCAAGGGTGGCGGCGTGTCCAGCGCGTCACCGTCGTCGGGGGTAGGGCTGAGCCCGGCGGTTGTGCCACGTGTGGCATCGGGCCGGTGGGGACCGGAAGATGGCCCGCAGGGGCGCAGTGGTGCGCATAGGCGCGCCGGCCGTGTCAGAGTCGGGCCCCGGGCCGGCGGCCCACGGCGGCGGCGTGGTGTCCATGGGCTGGCCGGCCGTGTCAGAGTCCGGCCCCAGGGCGGCGGCGGCCCACGGCGGCGGCGTGGTGTCCATGGGCTCGCCGGCCGTGTCAGAGTCCGGCCCCAGGGCGGCGGCGGCCCACGGCGGCGGCGTGGTGTCCATGGGCTCGCCGGCCGTGTCAGAGTCCGGCCCCAGGGCGGCGGCGGCCCACGGCGGCGGCGTGGTGTCCATGGGCTCGCCGGCCGAGTCAGAGTCCGGCCCCAGGGCGGCGGCGGCCCACGGCGGCGGCGTGGTGTCCATGGGCTCGCCGGCCGAGTCAGAGTCCCGCCCCAGGGCGGCGGCGGCCCACGGCGGCGGCGTGGTGTCCATGGGCTCGCCGGCCGAGTCAGAGTCCCGCCCCAGGGCGGCGGCGGCCCACGGCGGCGGCGTGGTGTCCATGGGCTCGCCGGCCGTGTCAGAGTCCGGCCCCAGGGCGGCGGCGGCCCACGGCGGCGGCGTGGTGTCCATGGGCTCGCCGGCCGTGTCAGAGTCCGGCCCCAGGGCGGCGGCGGCCCACGGCGGCGGCGTGGTGTCCATGGGCTCGCCGGCCGTGTCAGAGTCCGGCCCCAGGGCGGCGGTGGCCCACGGGGGCGGCATGGTGTTCAGAGGCTCGCCCTCCGCGTCAGAGTCCGGCCCCAGCGGTGTGGTGTCCATAGGTCCTTCGTTTGAGACAGGCATGAGAATAGGGTACGAAGCTAGGGAGAGCTTCCAACTCCTCCTCAGACCTCCTCAGCGCGCACGGAGCTGCCCAGCTAGGGCAGCCTCTGATAGGTCAGCCAGGGGACGCATCACAGAGCAGCCGCCCAGGCAACCGTGATGTCACCCAGGGGGGAGGGGAGCCCCCACTGCCGTGAGCACACCAGCCCCACCCAGAGGAGACCCTGGCCCAGTGTCACAGGGCGTGGGCCCCACGCCAGCCCCAGTAGTGTCCCCAGCCCTCCCCCCCCCCCCCCCCCGGGACTGCCCGCCGAGGGCCGTGCAGGTGTCAGGGCCAGCCAGACCACCACGCAGACCATTCAGGGCCGCAGTGCTCACGTCTGTCAGAGCTACGCCCGCCCGGGTGTCGCCTCTGCACGCGCTTGGGACCCGGGGCGCGGCGGCCAATGCTGTGCCCCCGCGGTCCCTGAGGCCGGGGCTGCCGGGGCGCCGCCCGCCCTCGCCCCGGGCCTTCCCATCTTCTCTGGGAGGCCTGGAGCCAGACATGCTTCCTCCGCCATGGCCAGCCAGGCGGGTGACAGATTCCGAGGAGGGGACCGTCCGCGTGACTTCCCTTTCTAGCTAGCGGGCAGGTTCTTTCTTCGCTTCCCGGAAAGCGTAGGTCAGGGACCACCAGGTTTCAGCATAGCAACATTCCACGTTCTCACTGAGCCTGGCGGCCCAGATTTTTCTCTTTGGTCTCGTTTTGGGGCCTGTGTCTGGTATACGAGTAACACAACACAGTAAACTGGGAAACACTTTTTATTTTCTTACTGTCATTTTCTTATGTTTATTCATTTTGTTATCCTTAATCTACAGTTACATGAAGAACATTATGTTTCCTCGACTCCCCCCTTCACCAAGTCCCCCCCCACAAACCCCGTGACAGTCACTGTCCATCAGTGTAGTAGGATGCTGTAGAATCACTACTTGTCTGCTCTGTGTCGCACAGTCCTCCCTGTGCGCGCACCCCCCCCAACCCCGCCCCACATTATACATGCTAATAATCGTAAGGCCCCCTTTCTTTTTCCCCACCGTTATCCCTCCCTTCCCACCCATCCTCCCCAGTCCCTTTCCCTTTGTGAGCTGTTAGTCCATTCTTGGGTTCTGTGATTCTGCTGCTGTTTTGTTCCTTCAGTTTCTCTTTGTTCTTATACTCCACATATGAGTGAAATCACTTGGTACTTGTCTTTCTCCGCCTGGCTTATTTCACTGAGCATAGTCATAATACCCTCTAGCTCCATCCGTGTTGTTGCCAACGGTAGGATTTGTTTTCTTCTTATGGCTGAGTGATACTCCATTGTGTATAGTATGTACCACGTCTTCTTTACCCATTCATCTGCTGATGGACACTTAGGTTGCTTCCATTTCTCGGCCCTTGTAAATAGCGCTGCGATAAGCATAGGGGTGCATCTGTCTTTTTCAAACTGGGCTGCTGCACTCTTAGGGTAAATTCCTAGAAGTGGAATTCCCGGGTCAAGTGGTATTTCTATTTTGAGCTTCCTGAGGAACCTCCATACTGCTTTCCACAATGGTTGAGCTGAGATGTCCATTCCCACCAGCAGTGTCGGAGGGTTCCCCTTTCTCCACATCCTCGCCACCGTCTGTTGTTGTGTGTCTTCCCCATGGTGGCCATCCTGACTGGTGTGAGGTGATACCTCATGGTGGTTTTAATTTGCATTTCTCTGAGGATTGGCGGTGTGGAGGATCTTTTCATGTGCCTGTTGGCCACCTCGATTTCTTCTTTGGAGAAGTGTCTGTTCAGATCCTCTGCCTATTTTTTAATGGGATTATTTGCTTTTCTTGTTTGTTGAGGTGCGTGAGCTCCTCTTTATGTATTTTGGATGTCAACCCTTTATCGGATCTGTCATTGATGAATATATTCTCGCATATACTTTAGGGTACCTTTTTGTTCTATTGAGGGTGTCCTTTGCTGTACAGAAGCTCTTCAGCTTGATGTAGTCCCACCAGTTCATTTCTGCTCTTGTTTCCCTTGCCCGGGGAGGTTATGTTCTTGAAGAAGTCGCTCATGTTTATGTCCAGGAGATTTGTGCCTATATGTTCTTTCCTGAGAGTTTTATGGTTTCATGACTCACATTCAGGTCTTGGATCCATTTCGAATTTACTCTTCTGTATGGGGTTAGACAGTGATCCAGTTTCATTCTCTTACGTGTAGCTGTCCAGTTTTGCCAGCACCGTCTGTTGAAGAGAGTGTCATTTCCCCATTGTATGTCCCCGGCTCCCTCATCATATATTAATTGACCACATATGTTTGGGTTAATGTCTGGAGTCTCTTATTCTGTTCCACCCGTCTGTGGCTCTGTTCTAGTGCCAGGAGCAAACTGTCTTGATCAAGACTGTGGCTTTGTAGTAGAGCTTGATGTTGGGGAGCGAGATACCGCACCCACCCACACACACACACACCACACACACACACACAGACCACACACACACACACACACACCACAGACACACACACACCACACACACACACCACACACACACACACACACACACACACAGAGAGAGACATGCTTTCTTCTTCCTTCTCAGGATTGCTTTGGCTATTCGGGATCTTTGGCGTTTCCATATGAATTTTTGAACTATTTGTTCCAGTACGTGGAAGAATGCTGTTGGTGATTTGATAGGGACTGCATCCGATCTGTGGATTGCTTTGGGCAGGATGGCCATTCTGACGATATTAATTCTTCCTAGCCAAGAGCGTGGGATGAGTTTCCATTTGTTAGCGTCCTCTTTAATTTCTCTTAAGAGTGTCTTATAGTTTTCAGGGTATAGGTCTTTCGCTTCCTTGGTTAGGTTTATTCCTAGGTATTTTATTCTTTTTGATGCAGTTGTGAATGGAATTGTTTTCCTGATTTCCCTCTCCTTTGGTTCATTGTTAGTGTACAGGAAAGCCGCAGATTTCTGTGTGTTGGTTTTGTGTCCCGCAGCTCTGCTGTATTCCGGTTATCAGTTCTAGCAGTTTTGGAGTGGAGTCTTCAGGGTTTCCTTACGTACAGTATCGTGTCATCTGCAGATGGTGACCGCCTAGCTGCTTCTTTACCAGTCTGGATTCCTTGTATTTCTTTGTCTGGTCTAATTGCCGTGGCTGGGACCCCCGGGACTGTGTTGAATAACGGTGGGGCGAGTGGGCACCCCTGTCTCGTTCCCCGTCTCAGAGGAACGGCTTTCAGCCTCTCGCTGTTGAGTATGACGTTGGCTGTGGGTTTGTCATATACGGCCTTTATTAGGTTGAGGTGCTCGCCCTGTATACCCATTTGGCTGAGAGTTTTTATCGTGAATGGATGTTGCATTTTGTCGGATGCTTTTTCAGCATCTGTGGAGATGATCATGTGGTTTTTGTCTTTCTTTCTGTTTATGTGGTGGATGGTGTGGATGGATTTTCGAATGCTGTCACCATCCTTGCATCCCTGGGATGATTCCCACTTGATCAGGGTGTTTGATCCCCTTGATGTATTTTTGAATTTGGTTTGCTAATATTTTGTTCATTTCCTAGGTATTCTTGCTCCTCATCCGCAGTTCCTGAAAATCCTTCTGAGCCACGACTGTCCAATGGGTGTCTTGTTAGGTTAATGCAGAGGCTTTGGGGCCCTAGCCCAGGGTAGAGGCTGGTCGCCAGGGGCACCAGGCTTGTGGTTAGCGGGTGGGAACTTGCAGCCCCCAGCCCCCAGGGAAGGAAGAGGAAAGGGATGAGGGCTGGAGGTTGAATCAGCAATGGCCAGCGATTTAGTCAGCCATGACTCTGCAGTGAAGCCCTCACAGAACCCTATGAGAAGAGCACAGCTCTCTCTCTCATCTCCTGCTTCTCTGTCAGAGCTTCCATGCTTGGGGAACCAGGTCGCCTGCACATGCCACCATGCCAGGCCCCAAGTCCCGGGAGGATAGAAGCTCCTTTACTTGGGACCTTGCCGTGTGTGCGCGTGCGTGTGCGTGTGAAGCGCGCGCGTGCGCTGCTGTGTCCTTTATGATACTCTTTGTTAAACTGGTAAACGTGTTTTCCTGAGCTGCTGAGGCACCCTAGCGACTTGGGCAGTACCTAAGGGGGAGGTCGTTGGAACTTCCAATCCTAGCCTGTATGTAGGTGGGAAGCACAAGCTAATTGCATGGGCCTGGCAACCGGGCTCTGGAGTTGGGGGTGGAGGGCAGTCTTGAGGATAGAAACCTTACCCTGGGGAATCTTGTGCTGCGTCCAGGCAGATGTCATCAGAGTTGAGAGTTCTCAGAAACCCTGCTGGTGTTGGAGAATTGCTTGGTGGTGTATGCATTGGGAACAGGTCCGGTATCCTGAAGGGAGTTCCACTGCTGTGTATGAAAAAGAACGCTGGGTCATGTGGTACCGCTATGGATATTTTTAGGAACCTCCACACTGTTTCCCATAGTAGCTGCACCAGTTTACATGGTCACCAACAGTGCACGAGGGTTCCCTTTGTCCACTTCCTCATCAACGCTTGTTATTTCTTGTTTTGCTTCTTTTGTTTTTTTTTTTTTCTCTTCTTTTGGTACTAGCCATTCTGACTGGTGTGAGGTGATAGCTCGTTGTGATTTTTGCGTGTGTGTGACCGTTAATGTACAATTACATGAGCAACATGGTTACTGAACTCCCCCTCCCACTATCTTATCAAGTCCCCCCCACCCCTTACCCCATTACAGTCACTGTCCTTCGGCGTCGTAAGACGCTGTGGAATCCCTACCTGTCTTCTCTGTGTTATGCTGCCTTCCCCGGGCCCCGGCACCCCCGCCGCCCCACCCCCTACGTTATGTGTGCGAGCCGTAATGCCCCTTTTTCCCCACTTATCCCTCCCTCCCCACCCATCCTCCCCAGTCCCTTTCCCTTTGGTAACTGTTAGTCCACTCTTGGGTTCTGTGAGTCTGCTGCTGTTTTGTTCCTTCAGTTTCTGCTTTGTTCTTTTACTCCACAGATGAGTGAAGTCATCTGATGCTTGTCTTTCTCCATCCTGCTCATTTCACTGAGCATAATACCCTCTAGCTCCATCCGTGTTGTCGCAAACGGTAGGATTTCTTTTCTTCTTACGGCTGAATAATATTCCATCTTGCGTATGTACCACCTCTTCTTTATCCATCCGCCTACTGACGGACACTCACGTTGCTTCCATTTCTTGGCTATTGTGCGTAGTGCTGTGATAGACATAGGGGTGCGTGTGTCTTTTTCAAACTAGGCTCCTGCATTCTTAGGGTACATTGCTGGGAGTGGAATTCCTGGGTCAAATGGTATTTGTACTTTTCTGTTTTTTGAGGAACCTCCATACTGCTTTCCACAATGGTTGAACTGAGATGTACATGCCCACCAGCAGTGTCGCAGGGTTCCCCTTTCTCCACATCCTCGCCAACGTCTGTTGTTGTGTGTCTTCCCGATGGTGGCCGTCCTGACTGGTGTGAGGTGATATCTCATGGTGGTGGTTTTAATTTGCATTTCTCTGATGATCGTAGCGATGTGGAGCATCTTTCCGTGTGCCTGCTGGCCACCTGAATTTCTTCTTTGGAGAAGTGTCTGTTCAGATCCTCTGCCCATGTTTTAATTGGATTATTTGCTTTTTGTGTGTGGAGGTGCGTGGGCACTTCATACTTATTTTAGATGTCATCAACCCCTTATCAGATATGCCATCTTTGAATCTGTCCTCCCATGCTGTCGGATGTCTTTGTTCTACTGATGGTGCTTAAACAGAATCCTATACCCCCTGCCATCTCGTTCCAATTCTGAGTCAATTTTTTTTTTTTTTTTTTTTTCCCCCCCTCAGAACACCAACCCGCCAAGAAAACTGGAACGAAGAGGAGAAGATGTGATACGGGAACATCGAGCCTAAACTGAGAGGTGAGATGGTGGAGACTGGTAGTAAGTATCTTTCCATGTGCTGCTTTCAAGGTTCACGGGGAAAAAAGGTTGCCACGGAGGTAAGGCCCGGGATGTGGACGTCACCTGGTATCGGTGGAGCCACCTAGCCACTAGCCATTAACGGGAAGGCTAGCGTGCGGCACTGTTATTTCCTGCGGAGTTACACGTGCGGCGTCCCCCCGTTGCAGTTCGGTCAGGCCCCGTGTGGGACTGCCCTGGCACTGGCCGGGGTGGATCTGAGAGCTGTGCCCGTTCCTGCTGGGCTGCCCCAGCATCCCTCTCAGAACAAGGCCTCCAAAGTGCTCCTGGGAGAGAGACAGAGAGAGAGAGAGAGACAGAGAGAGAGAATTATGCCCAAGAGACAGGGGCAACTTTTTGCTGGAGCTCCATGAGCATGTTTCTGATTTTTATGTTGAGATCCCTCTCACAAAGATGGATCGAGTCCAGTTACCAGGTTCCTTTGGCTTTGACGTTTCGTATTTGTAGGTGGCGCCCTGTACAGCGCCCAGAAGCTTTTCCCTCTGGAGCTGCTCAGCCCTTGGGGTGATGGCAGGCAGGGGTCACGGGGGCGGCGCTGGTGCCCGCGGGAGGGAAGAGGTCTTTCCCACTTCCCGGCCGCAGTGCCTGTGTCCACCGCCAGGGCCAGTTTGCGGAGCACGCGGGGAGAAGCCTCTGTGCTTTGCACCCGTGGCTGCCGTAGGTGGGGCCGTCCTGTCGCTGGCCTGGCGCGATGGAGGGGGGCAGCCGGTTTGCGAGCCGGTGCTGGCGGGGGAGGAAGGTGCAGCAGGCCGCCGTGTTGTGTTATCAGTCACATCACGGTGGGGGGCTTTGGAGCTACGTAGGCAGCCAGGGTGGGTGGAGCGCCCGGAGCTCCTAAAAGTTCCCCCACCTGCTGGGCAGAGTGCACCCGGACAGTTTTGCGCACCTGTGCTTTCTCCCGAGCGGCAAGCTCTGTGCAACCCTTGCCCCTTTAGCAGCTCTCTCGCTGTTAGGAAGTCTCTCAGACTGCCCGCCTTTCTTTCATCCCACAGCAGCCGGATGTGGATCCCTGTGTTGGCGCGAGTGGCAGGAACCTCAAGTCTCTCCAAGTGCTCCGCCTGTCTTTGCTTTCCAACCCCACCGGTCCTCCAGAGCATCACGTGAGGTAGGTCCGTGCTCCCAGAGCAGATCTCCAGGGCTGGGTGTTCAGCAGCCCTAGGCCTCCACCCGCCTCCCCGTTTCCGTTTCTCTTCCTCCCTCCGGTGAGCTCGGGTGCGGGAAGGGCCTGCCGGGTCCCTCCGGATCACGGCTTTGGTACGTCACCCTTCACCTTGAGGTGACGGCCTGCCGCGGCAGCCTCCTCTCCTGCTTCTCTTCCAGGATCTGGTGTAGTTGTTGTATTTCCACACTGTATGAATGTACGCATGTATGTGGTTTTCGGAGGAGGTTTCTGCCTCCCCTCTCACACTGCCTGCCGTCTTTAATCCCACCAAGCCATCTTTAATTTTTTTTTTTTTTTCTTTTTCAGTTTCAGTTTCACTTGGATAGGGTACCTTTTCCCACCCCTTCAACTTGTAGTTTGTCTGTGTGCTTGGATCTCAAGTGAGCCTCCTGTAAGGGAGCACGTAGGCGGTCTTGAGTTTTCATCCATTCATTCAACCCTGTGTCTTTTGTTTGGAGCATTTAAAGTCTTTCCCTTTACTGTGATAATTGATAGCTGTGTCCTTATGGCACTTCTTCAACTTGATTTCTGTCTCCTTTTCGCTTGTAGTTCTTCTCTGTGCTTTCATCGTTGCTCTCCTGGTTATGAGCGATAGGTTTGTTGAGTATTATGCTTTCTTACCTGTCTGTCTTGTCTGTCTGTCTGTCTGTCTGTCTGTCTGTCTATCTGTCTATCTTATCTATCTGATCTCTCTACTCTCATCTATCTACTGTCATCTCTGTGTCTATCTATCCAAACTATCTAATCTACCACCTATCTGTCTGTTATTTGTCATCTATATGTATCTATATCAATGTGGCTATCTAACCTATATGTATCTATATCATCTATCTAGTCTGTCATCTTATCAATCTATCTACCTGTCATCTATCTATGTGTATCTATAGGTGTCTGTCTAATCTGTCCACCTGATCTATCATGTATCATCTATCTAATCTGTCTGTCTGCCTAGTCTGTCTAATCTCTCTATATGTATCTATATGGTCTATGTAACCTATCATTCTATCTCATCTGTCAGTCTGATCTAATCTATCCATCTATCTCATGTATCTGTCTCAATCTATCTATGTGTTTATTTATTTTGTCCATTTTTGTCAACGTACCGTCACTAGGCGCGCAGTCATTCCTCTGTCTCCTTCTCAGTCTTGATTCCTTGTGTTTGTTTCTGTGAGTTAGCTATGTCTTTGGGTCTTGAGAGGAGTGGCCGTGGGTTGGAACACCTGGGTAGGTGGCCCGAGTCCGCTGGGTGTAGATGGCCGGCTGGACTCTCTAACCAGTGCGGGCTGGGGCCCTCCGGGTGCTCTGCCCTGGGGCTGGCCCTGCCGGGGCGGCTGCGTGAGCTGCGGGGCAGATCCGAGGCCCCACACAGGGAGCACCCCGGCCGGCCTGCTGGGGCCGAGGCAGGTGCACGCCCAGTAGTAGGTCTGTGTGCCTGCGCGCCGATGTCACCTGGGTGGCCCTGCTTGGCCGCCCATCTCCAGAGAGCATGTGTAGTCGCAGGTTCAGTGAGCCGCCTTCTTGGGGACACGCGGGGCTGGTGTGGGCTAGTGGCCCGTGGGCTTGCTGAGGTAGCAGGCCAGCTAGCTCGCGGGGAAACTGCTCCCCTCTGTTGTCAAGGTGGAGGTGGAGTTTCAGTGCATTTAGGCATTTAGATGTGAGTGAGGTCTATCTGAAATGGAATAGTAGCATTTAGAGCTGTGTTTTCTGTTGGTGTGGAAAGGGTGCTGAGCATAAAGAGTTGGGTGGCGGTGGCAGGAATTCGAGGAATGTTGATGTCCTTGCATTTATTTATGTTCTGTTAAGGGAAGTGATTCTGAAGTAACTTTTTACTCATGTATGAAGGTGGTGCGTAAGGGTCACCCCACGTCAGTCATGGTGAGATGAAGTGAGGTGGTAGAATTAAAGCCTGTACCCCTTGGCCTTATACGTAGGAGACGCACCGTGGGTGCTCTTTGCTGCTCTCCTGTCCTGGCTTATTGCCTTAACTAACGTGATGGTTCAGAGTGGTCCCAGCGAGATTTCCAGCAAAATCTTTCTACAATTGCATAGAAACACTTGGGATATCTATATCCCCAGAGGCTAGTGGAAAAGTTTACTCTTTCTGGTCACTGTTTGCAAGTTGTTCGCTCTATCGCGCATTTCTTTGTTACTTTTAGACCGATAGGGGCAGTGATACACGCACGCGCGCGCGCGCGCACACACACACACACACACACACACACACACACACAGAATTAAACATGTTTAAGAACCAAAATGAAAAGAGTGGTTTTCTGTGTCACAGCAGGGATTCCCTAGCCTGCGGCGAGCTCAGAGCAGTGGCAGAGAAGAGGGAAGGGGCCTCGTTAGCCAACCCGGTCTCCCTCCTCTGGACTTGCCTCCCCCTGGGCTGTCATCCCTTAAACGCTCAGCACGCAGGCCTCGCGTGGAGCACGCACAGTCATAAAACGCGGCTACTTCCACATCCCGGTCACTGGGGCGTGGGGCATGTTACATTGTTCGGTGTGGCTCAAAGCGTTATCACTCGTGTATGTGAGTTCTTCCTCTGTAGCAGAGTGAAAGAGTAAAGACAGCCAGAGGCATATTAGCAAGAACAGGGTTTAGTGGGAAAATACAATACACCCACACAGATCTGGGAAAGACTTTCTTTAATGGATAGCAGGGAGGATAGGAAGCGCCAACAAAAGGACATGGGCCTTGTACGGGGCTGGGGGAGACCGGTAGACGGCCGCAAGGGTGGCGGCGTGTCCAGCGCGTCACCGTCGTCGGGGGTAGGGCTGAGCCCGGCGGTTGTGCCACGTGTGGCATCGGGCCGGTGGGGACCGGAAGATGGCCCGCAGGGGCGCAGTGGTGCGCATAGGCGCGCCGGCCGTGTCAGAGTCGGGCCCCGGGCCGGCGGCCCACGGCGGCGGCGTGGTGTCCATGGGCTGGCCGGCCGTGTCAGAGTCCGGCCCCAGGGCGGCGGCGGCCCACGGCGGCGGCGTGGTGTCCATGGGCTCGCCGGCCGTGTCAGAGTCCGGCCCCAGGGCGGCGGCGGCCCACGGCGGCAGCGTGGTGTCCATGGGCTCGCCGGCCGTGTCAGAGTCCGGCCCCAGGGCGGCGGCGGCCCACGGCGGCGGCGTGGTGTCCATGGGCTCGCCGGCCGTGTCAGAGTCCGGCCCCAGGGCGGCGGCGGCCCACGGCGGCGGCGTGGTGTCCATGGGCTCGCCGGCCGAGTCAGAGTCCGGCCCCAGGGCGGCGGCGGCCCACGGCGGCGGCGTGGTGTCCATGGGCTCGCCGGCCGAGTCAGAGTCCCGCCCCAGGGCGGCGGCGGCCCACGGCGGCGGCGTGGTGTCCATGGGCTCGCCGGCCGTATCAGAGTCCGGCCCCAGGGCGGCGGCGGCCCACGGCGGCGGCGTGGTGTCCATGGGCTCGCCGGCCGTGTCAGAGTCCGGCCCCAGGGCGGCGGTGGCCCACGGGGGCGGCATGGTGTTCAGAGGCTCGCCCTCCGCGTCAGAGTCCGGCCCCAGCGGTGTGGTGTCCATAGGTCCTTCGTTTGAGACAGGCATGAGAATAGGGTACGAAGCTAGGGAGAGCTTCCAACTCCTCCTCAGACCTCCTCAGCGCGCACGGAGCTGCCCAGCTAGGGCAGCCTCTGATAGGTCAGCCAGGGGACGCATCACAGAGCAGCCGCCCAGGCAACCGTGATGTCACCCAGGGGGGAGGGGAGCCCCCACTGCCGTGAGCACACCAGCCCCACCCAGAGGAGACCCTGGCCCAGTGTCACAGGGCGTGGGCCCCACGCCAGCCCCAGTAGTGTCCCCAGCCCTCCCCCCCCCCCCCCCCCGGGACTGCCCGCCGAGGGCCGTGCAGGTGTCAGGGCCAGCCAGACCACCACGCAGACCATTCAGGGCCGCAGTGCTCACGTCTGTCAGAGCTACGCCCGCCCGGGTGTCGCCTCTGCACGCGCTTGGGACCCGGGGCGCGGCGGCCAATGCTGTGCCCCCGCGGTCCCTGAGGCCGGGGCTGCCGGGGCGCCGCCCGCCCTCGCCCCGGGCCTTCCCATCTTCTCTGGGAGGCCTGGAGCCAGACATGCTTCCTCCGCCATGGCCAGCCAGGCGGGTGACAGATTCCGAGGAGGGGACCGTCCGCGTGACTTCCCTTTCTAGCTAGCGGGCAGGTTCTTTCTTCGCTTCCCGGAAAGCGTAGGTCAGGGACCACCAGGTTTCAGCATAGCAACATTCCACGTTCTCACTGAGCCTGGCGGCCCAGATTTTTCTCTTTGGTCTCGTTTTGGGGCCTGTGTCTGGTATACGAGTAACACAACACAGTAAACTGGGAAACACTTTTTATTTTCTTACTGTCATTTTCTTATGTTTATTCATTTTGTTATCCTTAATCTACAGTTACATGAAGAACATTATGTTTCCTCGACTCCCCCCTTCACCAAGTCCCCCCCCACAAACCCCGTGACAGTCACTGTCCATCAGTGTAGTAGGATGCTGTAGAATCACTACTTGTCTGCTCTGTGTCGCACAGTCCTTCCTGTGCGCGCCCCCCCCCCCCAACCCCGCCCCACATTATACATGCTAATAATCGTAAGGCCCCCTTTCTTTTTCCCCACCGTTATCCCTCCCTTCCCACCCATCCTCCCCAGTCCCTTTCCCTTTGTGAGCTGTTAGTCCATTCTTGGGTTCTGTGATTCTGCTGCTGTTTTGTTCCTTCAGTTTCTCTTTGTTCTTATACTCCACATATGAGTGAAATCACTTGGTACTTGTCTTTCTCCGCCTGGCTTATTTCACTGAGCATAGTCATAATACCCTCTAGCTCCATCCGTGTTGTTGCCAACGGTAGGATTTGTTTTCTTCTTATGGCTGAGTGATACTCCATTGTGTATAGTATGTACCACGTCTTCTTTACCCATTCATCTGCTGATGGACACTTAGGTTGCTTCCATTTCTCGGCCCTTGTAAATAGCGCTGCGATAAGCATAGGGGTGCATCTGTCTTTTTCAAACTGGGCTGCTGCACTCTTAGGGTAAATTCCTAGAAGTGGAATTCCCGGGTCAAGTGGTATTTCTATTTTGAGCTTCCTGAGGAACCTCCATACTGCTTTCCACAATGGTTGAGCTGAGATGTCCATTCCCACCAGCAGTGTCGGAGGGTTCCCCTTTCTCCACATCCTCGCCACCGTCTGTTGTTGTGTGTCTTCCATGGTGGCCATCCTGACTGGTGTGAGGTGATACCTCATGGTGGTTTTAATTTGCATTTCTCTGAGGATTGGCGGTGTGGAGGATCTTTTCATGTGCCTGTTGGCCACCTCGATTTCTTCTTTGGAAGAAGTGTCTGTTCAGATCCTCTGCCTATTTTTTAATGGGATTATTTGCTTTTCTTGTTTGTTGAGGTGCGTGAGCTCCTCTTTATGTATTTTGGATGTCAACCCTTTATCGGATCTGTCATTGATGAATATATTCTCGCATATACTTTAGGGTACCTTTTTGTTCTATTGAGGGTGTCCTTTGCTGTACAGAAGCTCTTCAGCTTGATGTAGTCCCACCAGTTCATTTCTGCTCTTGTTTCCCTTGGCCCGGGGAGGTTATGTTCTTGAAGAAGTCGCTCATGTTTATGTCCAGGAGATTTGTGCCTATATGTTCTTTCCTGAGAGTTTTATGGTTTCATGACTCACATTCAGGTCTTGGATCCATTTCGAATTTACTCTTCTGTATGGGGTTAGACAGTGATCCAGTTTCATTCTCTTACGTGTAGCTGTCCAGTTTTGCCAGCACCGTCTGTTGAAGAGAGTGTCATTTCCCCATTGTATGTCCCCGGCTCCCTCATCATATATTAATTGACCACATATGTTTGGGTTAATGTCTGGAGTCTCTTATTCTGTTCCACCCGTCTGTGGCTCTGTTCTAGTGCCAGGAGCAACTGTCTTGATCAAGACTGTGGCTTTGTAGTAGAGCTTGATGTTGGGGAGCGAGATACCGCACCCACCCACACCACACCACACACACACCACACAGACCACACACACACACACACACCACAGACACACACACACCACACACACACACACCACACACACACACACGCACACACACACACACACACACACACACACAGAGACATGCTTTCTTCTTCCTTCTCAGGATTGCTTTGGCTATTCGGGATCTTTGGCGTTTCCCATATGAATTTTTGAACTATTTGTTCCAGTACGTGGAAGAATGCTGTTGGTGATTTGATAGGGACTGCATCCGATCTGTGGATTGCTTTGGGCAGGATGGCCATTCTGACGATATTAATTCTTCCTAGCCAAGAGCGTGGGATGAGTTTCCATTTGTTAGCGTCCTCTTTAATTTCTCTTAAGAGTGTCTTATAGTTTTCAGGGTATAGGTCTTTCGCTTCCTTGGTTAGGTTTATTCTAGGTATTTTATTCTTTTTGATGCAGTTGTGAATGGAATTGTTTTCCTGATTTCCCTCTCCTTTGGTTCATTGTTAGTGTACAGGAAAGCCGCAGATTTCTGTGTGTTGGTTTTGTGTCCCGCAGCTCTGCTGTATTCCGGTTATCAGTTCTAGCAGTTTTGGAGTGGAGTCTTCAGGGTTTCCTTACGTACAGTATCGTGTCATCTGCAGATGGTGACCGCCTAGCTGCTTCTTTACCAGTCTGGATTCCTTGTATTTCTTTGTCTGGTCTAATTGCCGTGGCTGGGACCCCCGGGACTGTGTTGAATAACGGTGGGGCGAGTGGGCACCCCTGTCTCGTTCCCCGTCTCAGAGGAACGGCTTTCAGCCTCTCGCTGTTGAGTATGACGTTGGCTGTGGGTTTGTCATATACGGCCTTTATTAGGTTGAGGTGCTCGCCCTGTATACCCATTTGGCTGAGAGTTTTTATCGTGAATGGATGTTGCATTTTGTCGGATGCTTTTTCAGCATCTGTGGAGATGATCATGTGGTTTTTGTCTTTCTTTCTGTTTATGTGGTGGATGGTGTGGATGGATTTTCGAATGCTGTCACCATCCTTGCATCCCTGGGATGATTCCCACTTGATCAGGGTGTTTGATCCCCTTGATGTATTTTTGAATTTGGTTTGCTAATATTTTGTTCATTTCCTAGGTATTCTTGCTCCTCATCCGCAGTTCCTGAAAATCCTTCTGAGCCACGACTGTCCAATGGGTGTCTTGTTAGGTTAATGCAGAGGCTTTGGGGCCCTAGCCCAGGGTAGAGGCTGGTCGCCAGGGGCACCAGGCTTGTGGTTAGCGGGTGGGAACTTGCAGCCCCCAGCCCCCAGGGAAGGAAGAGGAAAGGGATGAGGGCTGGAGGTTGAATCAGCAATGGCCAGCGATTTAGTCAGCCATGACTCTGCAGTGAAGCCCTCACAGAACCCTATGAGAAGAGCACAGCTCTCTCTCTCATCTCCTGCTTCTCTGTCAGAGCTTCCATGCTTGGGGAACCAGGTCGCCTGCACATGCCACCATGCCAGGCCCCAAGTCCCGGGAGGATAGAAGCTCCTTTACTTGGGACCGTGCCGTGTGTGCGCGTGCGTGTGCGTGTGAAGCGCGCGCGTGCGCTGCTGTGTCCTTTATGATACTCTTTGTTAAACTGGTAAACGTGTTTTCCTGAGCTGCTGAGGCACCCTAGCGACTTGGGCAGTACCTAAGGGGGAGGTCGTTGGAACTTCCAATCCTAGCCTGTATGTAGGTGGGAAGCACAAGCTAATTGCATGGGCCTGGCAACCGGGCTCTGGAGTTGGGGGTGGAGGGCAGTCTTGAGGATAGAAACCTTACCCTGGGGAATCTTGTGCTGCGTCCAGGCAGATGTCATCAGAGTTGAGAGTTCTCAGAAACCCTGCTGGTGTTGGAGAATTGCTTGGTGGTGTATGCATTGGGAACAGGTCCGGTATCCTGAAGGGAGTTCCACTGCTGTGTATGAAAAAGAACGCTGGGTCATGTGGTACCGCTATGGATATTTTTAGGAACCTCCACACTGTTTCCCATAGTAGCTGCACCAATTTACATGGTCACCAACAGTGCACGAGGGTTCCCTTTGTCCACTTCCTCATCAACGCTTGTTATTTCTTGTTTTGCTTCTTTTGTTTTTTTTTTTTTCTCTTCTTTTGGTACTAGCCATTCTGACTGGTGTGAGGTGATAGCTCGTTGTGATTTTTGCGTGTGTGTGACCGTTAATGTACAATTACATGAGCAACATGGTTACTGGACTCCCCCTCCCACTATCTTATCAAGTCCCCCCCACCCCTTACCCCATTACAGTCACTGTCCTTCGGCGTCGTAAGACGCTGTGGAATCCCTACCTGTCTTCTCTGTGTTATGCTGCCTTCCCCGGGCCCCGGCACCCCCGCCGCCCCACCCCCTACGTTATGTGTGCGAGCCGTAATGCCCCTTTTTCCCCACTTATCCCTCCCTCCCCACCCATCCTCCCCAGTCCCTTTCCCTTTGGTAACTGTTAGTCCACTCTTGGGTTCTGTGAGTCTGCTGCTGTTTTGTTCCTTCAGTTTCTGCTTTGTTCTTTTACTCCACAGATGAGTGAAGTCATCTGATGCTTGTCTTTCTCCATCCTGCTCATTTCACTGAGCATAATACCCTCTAGCTCCATCCGTGTTGTCGCAAACGGTAGGATTTCTTTTCTTCTTACGGCTGAATAATATTCCATCTTGCGTATGTACCACCTCTTCTTTATCCATCCGCCTACTGACGGACACTCACGTTGCTTCCATTTCTTGGCTATTGTGCGTAGTGCTGTGATAGACATAGGGGTGCGTGTGTCTTTTTCAAACTAGGCTCCTGCATTCTTAGGGTACATTGCTGGGAGTGGAATTCCTGGGTCAAATGGTATTTGTACTTTTCTGTTTTTTGAGGAACCTCCATACTGCTTTCCACAATGGTTGAACTGAGATGTACATGCCCACCAGCAGTGTCGCAGGGTTCCCCTTTCTCCACATCCTCGCCAACGTCTGTTGTTGTGTGTCTTCCCGATGGTGGCCGTCCTGACTGGTGTGAGGTGATATCTCATGGTGGTGGTTTTAATTTGCATTTCTCTGATGATCGTAGCGATGTGGAGCATCTTTCCGTGTGCCTGCTGGCCACCTGAATTTCTTCTTTGGAGAAGTGTCTGTTCAGATCCTCTGCCCATGTTTTAATTGGATTATTTGCTTTTTGTGTGTGGAGGTGCGTGGGCACTTCATACTTATTTTAGATGTCATCAACCCCTTATCAGATATGCCATCTTTGAATCTGTCCTCCCATGCTGTCGGATGTCTTTGTTCTACTGATGGTGCTTAAACAGAATCCTATACCCCCTGCCATCTCGTTCCAATTCTGAGTCAATTTTTTTTTTTTTTTTTTTTTCCCCCCCTCAGAACACCAACCCGCCAAGAAAACTGGAACGAAGAGGAGAAGATGTGATACGGGAACATCGAGCCTAAACTGAGAGGTGAGATGGTGGAGACTGGTAGTAAGTATCTTTCCATGTGCTGCTTTCAAGGTTCACGGGGAAAAAAGGTTGCCACGGAGGTAAGGCCCGGGATGTGGACGTCACCTGGTATCGGTGGAGCCACCTAGCCACTAGCCATTAACGGGAAGGCTAGCGTGCGGCACTGTTATTTCCTGCGGAGTTACACGTGCGGCGTCCCCCCGTTGCAGTTCGGTCAGGCCCCGTGTGGGACTGCCCTGGCACTGGCCGGGGTGGATCTGAGAGCTGTGCCCGTTCCTGCTGGGCTGCCCCAGCATCCCTCTCAGAACAAGGCCTCCAAAGTGCTCCTGGGAGAGAGACAGAGAGAGAGAGAGAGACAGAGAGAGAGAATTATGCCCAAGAGACAGGGGCAACTTTTTGCTGGAGCTCCATGAGCATGTTTCTGATTTTTATGTTGAGATCCCTCTCACAAAGATGGATCGAGTCCAGTTACCAGGTTCCTTTGGCTTTGACGTTTCGTATTTGTAGGTGGCGCCCTGTACAGCGCCCAGAAGCTTTTCCCTCTGGAGCTGCTCAGCCCTTGGGGTGATGGCAGGCAGGGGTCACGGGGGCGGCGCTGGTGCCCGCGGGAGGGAAGAGGTCTTTCCCACTTCCCGGCCGCAGTGCCTGTGTCCACCGCCAGGGCCAGTTTGCGGAGCACGCGGGGAGAAGCCTCTGTGCTTTGCACCCGTGGCTGCCGTAGGTGGGGCCGTCCTGTCGCTGGCCTGGCGCGATGGAGGGGGGCAGCCGGTTTGCGAGCCGGTGCTGGCGGGGGAGGAAGGTGCAGCAGGCCGCCGTGTTGTGTTATCAGTCACATCACGGTGGGGGGCTTTGGAGCTACGTAGGCAGCCAGGGTGGGTGGAGCGCCCGGAGCTCCTAAAAGTTCCCCCACCTGCTGGGCAGAGTGCACCCGGACAGTTTTGCGCACCTGTGCTTTCTCCCGAGCGGCAAGCTCTGTGCAACCCTTGCCCCTTTAGCAGCTCTCTCGCTGTTAGGAAGTCTCTCAGACTGCCCGCCTTTCTTTCATCCCACAGCAGCCGGATGTGGATCCCTGTGTTGGCGCGAGTGGCAGGAACCTCAAGTCTCTCCAAGTGCTCCGCCTGTCTTTGCTTTCCAACCCCACCGGTCCTCCAGAGCATCACGTGAGGTAGGTCCGTGCTCCCAGAGCAGATCTCCAGGGCTGGGTGTTCAGCAGCCCTAGGCCTCCACCCGCCTCCCCGTTTCCGTTTCTCTTCCTCCCTCCGGTGAGCTCGGGTGCGGGAAGGGCCTGCCGGGTCCCTCCGGATCACGGCTTTGGTACGTCACCCTTCACCTTGAGGTGACGGCCTGCCGCGGCAGCCTCCTCTCCTGCTTCTCTTCCAGGATCTGGTGTAGTTGTTGTATTTCCACACTGTATGAATGTACGCATGTATGTGGTTTTCGGAGGAGGTTTCTGCCTCCCCTCTCACACTGCCTGCCGTCTTTAATCCCACCAAGCCATCTTTAATTTTTTTTTTTTTTTCTTTTTCAGTTTCAGTTTCACTTGGATAGGGTACCTTTTCCCACCCCTTCAACTTGTAGTTTGTCTGTGTGCTTGGATCTCAAGTGAGCCTCCTGTAAGGGAGCACGTAGGCGGTCTTGAGTTTTCATCCATTCATTCAACCCTGTGTCTTTTGTTTGGAGCATTTAAAGTCTTTCCCTTTACTGTGATAATTGATAGCTGTGTCCTTATGGCACTTCTTCAACTTGATTTCTGTCTCCTTTTCGCTTGTAGTTCTTCTCTGTGCTTTCATCGTTGCTCTCCTGGTTATGAGCGATAGGTTTGTTGAGTATTATGCTTTCTTACCTGTCTGTCTTGTCTGTCTGTCTGTCTGTCTGTCTGTCTGTCTATCTGTCTATCTTATCTATCTGATCTCTCTACTCTCATCTATCTACTGTCATCTCTGTGTCTATCTATCCAAACTATCTAATCTACCACCTATCTGTCTGTTATTTGTCATCTATATGTATCTATATCAATGTGGCTATCTAACCTATATGTATCTATATCATCTATCTAGTCTGTCATCTTATCAATCTATCTACCTGTCATCTATCTATGTGTATCTATAGGTGTCTGTCTAATCTGTCCACCTGATCTATCATGTATCATCTATCTAATCTGTCTGTCTGCCTAGTCTGTCTAATCTCTCTATATGTATCTATATGGTCTATGTAACCTATCATTCTATCTCATCTGTCAGTCTGATCTAATCTATCCATCTATCTCATGTATCTGTCTCAATCTATCTATGTGTTTATTTATTTTGTCCATTTTTGTCAACGTACCGTCACTAGGCGCGCAGTCATTCCTCTGTCTCCTTCTCAGTCTTGATTCCTTGTGTTTGTTTCTGTGAGTTAGCTATGTCTTTGGGTCTTGAGAGGAGTGGCCGTGGGTTGGAACACCTGGGTAGGTGGCCCGAGTCCGCTGGGTGTAGATGGCCGGCTGGACTCTCTAACCAGTGCGGGCTGGGGCCCTCCGGGTGCTCTGCCCTGGGGCTGGCCCTGCCGGGGCGGCTGCGTGAGCTGCGGGGCAGATCCGAGGCCCCACACAGGGAGCACCCCGGCCGGCCTGCTGGGGCCGAGGCAGGTGCACGCCCAGTAGTAGGTCTGTGTGCCTGCGCGCCGATGTCACCTGGGTGGCCCTGCTTGGCCGCCCATCTCCAGAGAGCATGTGTAGTCGCAGGTTCAGTGAGCCGCCTTCTTGGGGACACGCGGGGCTGGTGTGGGCTAGTGGCCCGTGGGCTTGCTGAGGTAGCAGGCCAGCTAGCTCGCGGGGAAACTGCTCCCCTCTGTTGTCAAGGTGGAGGTGGAGTTTCAGTGCATTTAGGCATTTAGATGTGAGTGAGGTCTATCTGAAATGGAATAGTAGCATTTAGAGCTGTGTTTTCTGTTGGTGTGGAAAGGGTGCTGAGCATAAAGAGTTGGGTGGCGGTGGCAGGAATTCGAGGAATGTTGATGTCCTTGCATTTATTTATGTTCTGTTAAGGGAAGTGATTCTGAAGTAACTTTTTACTCATGTATGAAGGTGGTGCGTAAGGGTCACCCCACGTCAGTCATGGTGAGATGAAGTGAGGTGGTAGAATTAAAGCCTGTACCCCTTGGCCTTATACGTAGGAGACGCACCGTGGGTGCTCTTTGCTGCTCTCCTGTCCTGGCTTATTGCCTTAACTAACGTGATGGTTCAGAGTGGTCCCAGCGAGATTTCCAGCAAAATCTTTCTACAATTGCATAGAAACACTTGGGATATCTATATCCCCAGAGGCTAGTGGAAAAGTTTACTCTTTCTGGTCACTGTTTGCAAGTTGTTCGCTCTATCGCGCATTTCTTTGTTACTTTTAGACCGATAGGGGCAGTGATACACGCACGCGCGCGCGCGCGCACACACACACACACACACACACACACACACACACAGAATTAAACATGTTTAAGAACCAAAATGAAAAGAGTGGTTTTCTGTGTCACAGCAGGGATTCCCTAGCCTGCGGCGAGCTCAGAGCAGTGGCAGAGAAGAGGGAAGGGGCCTCGTTAGCCAACCCGGTCTCCCTCCTCTGGACTTGCCTCCCCCTGGGCTGTCATCCCTTAAACGCTCAGCACGCAGGCCTCGCGTGGAGCACGCACAGTCATAAAACGCGGCTACTTCCACATCCCGGTCACTGGGGCGTGGGGCATGTTACATTGTTCGGTGTGGCTCAAAGCGTTATCACTCGTGTATGTGAGTTCTTCCTCTGTAGCAGAGTGAAAGAGTAAAGACAGCCAGAGGCATATTAGCAAGAACAGGGTTTAGTGGGAAAATACAATACACCCACACAGATCTGGGAAAGACTTTCTTTAATGGATAGCAGGGAGGATAGGAAGCGCCAACAAAAGGACATGGGCCTTGTACGGGGCTGGGGGAGACCGGTAGACGGCCGCAAGGGTGGCGGCGTGTCCAGCGCGTCACCGTCGTCGGGGGTAGGGCTGAGCCCGGCGGTTGTGCCACGTGTGGCATCGGGCCGGTGGGGACCGGAAGATGGCCCGCAGGGGCGCAGTGGTGCGCATAGGCGCGCCGGCCGTGTCAGAGTCGGGCCCCGGGCCGGCGGCCCACGGCGGCGGCGTGGTGTCCATGGGCTGGCCGGCCGTGTCAGAGTCCGGCCCCAGGGCGGCGGCGGCCCACGGCGGCGGCGTGGTGTCCATGGGCTCGCCGGCCGTGTCAGAGTCCGGCCCCAGGGCGGCGGCGGCCCACGGCGGCAGCGTGGTGTCCATGGGCTCGCCGGCCGTGTCAGAGTCCGGCCCCAGGGCGGCGGCGGCCCACGGCGGCGGCGTGGTGTCCATGGGCTCGCCGGCCGTGTCAGAGTCCGGCCCCAGGGCGGCGGCGGCCCACGGCGGCGGCGTGGTGTCCATGGGCTCGCCGGCCGAGTCAGAGTCCGGCCCCAGGGCGGCGGCGGCCCACGGCGGCGGCGTGGTGTCCATGGGCTCGCCGGCCGAGTCAGAGTCCCGCCCCAGGGCGGCGGCGGCCCACGGCGGCGGCGTGGTGTCCATGGGCTCGCCGGCCGTATCAGAGTCCGGCCCCAGGGCGGCGGCGGCCCACGGCGGCGGCGTGGTGTCCATGGGCTCGCCGGCCGTGTCAGAGTCCGGCCCCAGGGCGGCGGTGGCCCACGGGGGCGGCATGGTGTTCAGAGGCTCGCCCTCCGCGTCAGAGTCCGGCCCCAGCGGTGTGGTGTCCATAGGTCCTTCGTTTGAGACAGGCATGAGAATAGGGTACGAAGCTAGGGAGAGCTTCCAACTCCTCCTCAGACCTCCTCAGCGCGCACGGAGCTGCCCAGCTAGGGCAGCCTCTGATAGGTCAGCCAGGGGACGCATCACAGAGCAGCCGCCCAGGCAACCGTGATGTCACCCAGGGGGGAGGGGAGCCCCCACTGCCGTGAGCACACCAGCCCCACCCAGAGGAGACCCTGGCCCAGTGTCACAGGGCGTGGGCCCCACGCCAGCCCCAGTAGTGTCCCCAGCCCTCCCCCCCCCCCCCCCCCGGGACTGCCCGCCGAGGGCCGTGCAGGTGTCAGGGCCAGCCAGACCACCACGCAGACCATTCAGGGCCGCAGTGCTCACGTCTGTCAGAGCTACGCCCGCCCGGGTGTCGCCTCTGCACGCGCTTGGGACCCGGGGCGCGGCGGCCAATGCTGTGCCCCCGCGGTCCCTGAGGCCGGGGCTGCCGGGGCGCCGCCCGCCCTCGCCCCGGGCCTTCCCATCTTCTCTGGGAGGCCTGGAGCCAGACATGCTTCCTCCGCCATGGCCAGCCAGGCGGGTGACAGATTCCGAGGAGGGGACCGTCCGCGTGACTTCCCTTTCTAGCTAGCGGGCAGGTTCTTTCTTCGCTTCCCGGAAAGCGTAGGTCAGGGACCACCAGGTTTCAGCATAGCAACATTCCACGTTCTCACTGAGCCTGGCGGCCCAGATTTTTCTCTTTGGTCTCGTTTTGGGGCCTGTGTCTGGTATACGAGTAACACAACACAGTAAACTGGGAAACACTTTTTATTTTCTTACTGTCATTTTCTTATGTTTATTCATTTTGTTATCCTTAATCTACAGTTACATGAAGAACATTATGTTTCCTCGACTCCCCCCTTCACCAAGTCCCCCCCCACAAACCCCGTGACAGTCACTGTCCATCAGTGTAGTAGGATGCTGTAGAATCACTACTTGTCTGCTCTGTGTCGCACAGTCCTTCCTGTGCGCGCCCCCCCCCCCCAACCCCGCCCCACATTATACATGCTAATAATCGTAAGGCCCCCTTTCTTTTTCCCCACCGTTATCCCTCCCTTCCCACCCATCCTCCCCAGTCCCTTTCCCTTTGTGAGCTGTTAGTCCATTCTTGGGTTCTGTGATTCTGCTGCTGTTTTGTTCCTTCAGTTTCTCTTTGTTCTTATACTCCACATATGAGTGAAATCACTTGGTACTTGTCTTTCTCCGCCTGGCTTATTTCACTGAGCATAGTCATAATACCCTCTAGCTCCATCCGTGTTGTTGCCAACGGTAGGATTTGTTTTCTTCTTATGGCTGAGTGATACTCCATTGTGTATAGTATGTACCACGTCTTCTTTACCCATTCATCTGCTGATGGACACTTAGGTTGCTTCCATTTCTCGGCCCTTGTAAATAGCGCTGCGATAAGCATAGGGGTGCATCTGTCTTTTTCAAACTGGGCTGCTGCACTCTTAGGGTAAATTCCTAGAAGTGGAATTCCCGGGTCAAGTGGTATTTCTATTTTGAGCTTCCTGAGGAACCTCCATACTGCTTTCCACAATGGTTGAGCTGAGATGTCCATTCCCACCAGCAGTGTCGGAGGGTTCCCCTTTCTCCACATCCTCGCCACCGTCTGTTGTTGTGTGTCTTCCCCATGGTGGCCATCCTGACTGGTGTGAGGTGATACCTCATGGTGGTTTTAATTTGCATTTCTCTGAGGATTGGCGGTGTGGAGGATCTTTTCATGTGCCTGTTGGCCACCTCGATTTCTTCTTTGGAGAAGTGTCTGTTCAGATCCTCTGCCTATTTTTTAATGGGATTATTTGCTTTTCTTGTTTGTTGAGGTGCGTGAGCTCCTCTTTATGTATTTTGGATGTCAACCCTTTATCGGATCTGTCATTGATGAATATATTCTCGCATATACTTTAGGGTACCTTTTTGTTCTATTGAGGGTGTCCTTTGCTGTACAGAAGCTCTTCAGCTTGATGTAGTCCCACCAGTTCATTTCTGCTCTTGTTTCCCTTGCCCGGGGAGGTTATGTTCTTGAAGAAGTCGCTCATGTTTATGTCCAGGAGATTTGTGCCTATATGTTCTTTCCTGAGAGTTTTATGGTTTCATGACTCACATTCAGGTCTTGGATCCATTTCGAATTTACTCTTCTGTATGGGGTTAGACAGTGATCCAGTTTCATTCTCTTACGTGTAGCTGTCCAGTTTTGCCAGCACCGTCTGTTGAAGAGAGTGTCATTTCCCCATTGTATGTCCCCGGCTCCCTCATCATATATTAATTGACCACATATGTTTGGGTTAATGTCTGGAGTCTCTTATTCTGTTCCACCCGTCTGTGGCTCTGTTCTAGTGCCAGGAGCAAACTGTCTTGATCAAGACTGTGGCTTTGTAGTAGAGCTTGATGTTGGGGAGCGAGATACCGCACCCACCCACACACACACCACACACACACACACAGACCACACACACACACACACACCACAGACACACACACACCACACACACACACCACACACACACACACGCACACACACACACACACACACACACACACAGAGACATGCTTTCTTCTTCCTTCTCAGGATTGCTTTGGCTATTCGGGATCTTTGGCGTTTCCATATGAATTTTTGAACTATTTGTTCCAGTACGTGGAAGAATGCTGTTGGTGATTTGATAGGGACTGCATCCGATCTGTGGATTGCTTTGGGCAGGATGGCCATTCTGACGATATTAATTCTTCCTAGCCAAGAGCGTGGGATGAGTTTCCATTTGTTAGCGTCCTCTTTAATTTCTCTTAAGAGTGTCTTATAGTTTTCAGGGTATAGGTCTTTCGCTTCCTTGGTTAGGTTTATTCCTAGGTATTTTATTCTTTTTGATGCAGTTGTGAATGGAATTGTTTTCCTGATTTCCCTCTCCTTTGGTTCATTGTTAGTGTACAGGAAAGCCGCAGATTTCTGTGTGTTGGTTTTGTGTCCCGCAGCTCTGCTGTATTCCGGTTATCAGTTCTAGCAGTTTTGGAGTGGAGTCTTCAGGGTTTCCTTACGTACAGTATCGTGTCATCTGCAGATGGTGACCGCCTAGCTGCTTCTTTACCAGTCTGGATTCCTTGTATTTCTTTGTCTGGTCTAATTGCCGTGGCTGGGACCCCCGGGACTGTGTTGAATAACGGTGGGGCGAGTGGGCACCCCTGTCTCGTTCCCCGTCTCAGAGGAACGGCTTTCAGCCTCTCGCTGTTGAGTATGACGTTGGCTGTGGGTTTGTCATATACGGCCTTTATTAGGTTGAGGTGCTCGCCCTGTATACCCATTTGGCTGAGAGTTTTTATCGTGAATGGATGTTGCATTTTGTCGGATGCTTTTTCAGCATCTGTGGAGATGATCATGTGGTTTTTGTCTTTCTTTCTGTTTATGTGGTGGATGGTGTGGATGGATTTTCGAATGCTGTCACCATCCTTGCATCCCTGGGATGATTCCCACTTGATCAGGGTGTTTGATCCCCTTGATGTATTTTTGAATTTGGTTTGCTAATATTTTGTTCATTTCCTAGGTATTCTTGCTCCTCATCCGCAGTTCCTGAAAATCCTTCTGAGCCACGACTGTCCAATGGGTGTCTTGTTAGGTTAATGCAGAGGCTTTGGGGCCCTAGCCCAGGGTAGAGGCTGGTCGCCAGGGGCACCAGGCTTGTGGTTAGCGGGTGGGAACTTGCAGCCCCCAGCCCCCAGGGAAGGAAGAGGAAAGGGATGAGGGCTGGAGGTTGAATCAGCAATGGCCAGCGATTTAGTCAGCCATGACTCTGCAGTGAAGCCCTCACAGAACCCTATGAGAAGAGCACAGCTCTCTCTCTCATCTCCTGCTTCTCTGTCAGAGCTTCCATGCTTGGGGAACCAGGTCGCCTGCACATGCCACCATGCCAGGCCCCAAGTCCCGGGAGGATAGAAGCTCCTTTACTTGGGACCGTGCCGTGTGTGCGCGTGCGTGTGCGTGTGAAGCGCGCGCGTGCGCTGCTGTGTCCTTTATGATACTCTTTGTTAAACTGGTAAACGTGTTTTCCTGAGCTGCTGAGGCACCCTAGCGACTTGGGCAGTACCTAAGGGGGAGGTCGTTGGAACTTCCAATCCTAGCCTGTATGTAGGTGGGAAGCACAAGCTAATTGCATGGGCCTGGCAACCGGGCTCTGGAGTTGGGGGTGGAGGGCAGTCTTGAGGATAGAAACCTTACCCTGGGGAATCTTGTGCTGCGTCCAGGCAGATGTCATCAGAGTTGAGAGTTCTCAGAAACCCTGCTGGTGTTGGAGAATTGCTTGGTGGTGTATGCATTGGGAACAGGTCCGGTATCCTGAAGGGAGTTCCACTGCTGTGTATGAAAAAGAACGCTGGGTCATGTGGTACCGCTATGGATATTTTTAGGAACCTCCACACTGTTTCCCATAGTAGCTGCACCAATTTACATGGTCACCAACAGTGCACGAGGGTTCCCTTTGTCCACTTCCTCATCAACGCTTGTTATTTCTTGTTTTGCTTCTTTTGTTTTTTTTTTTTTCTCTTCTTTTGGTACTAGCCATTCTGACTGGTGTGAGGTGATAGCTCGTTGTGATTTTTGCGTGTGTGTGACCGTTAATGTACAATTACATGAGCAACATGGTTACTGGACTCCCCCTCCCACTATCTTATCAAGTCCCCCCCACCCCTTACCCCATTACAGTCACTGTCCTTCGGCGTCGTAAGACGCTGTGGAATCCCTACCTGTCTTCTCTGTGTTATGCTGCCTTCCCCGGGCCCCGGCACCCCCGCCGCCCCACCCCCTACGTTATGTGTGCGAGCCGTAATGCCCCTTTTTCCCCACTTATCCCTCCCTCCCCACCCATCCTCCCCAGTCCCTTTCCCTTTGGTAACTGTTAGTCCACTCTTGGGTTCTGTGAGTCTGCTGCTGTTTTGTTCCTTCAGTTTCTGCTTTGTTCTTTTACTCCACAGATGAGTGAAGTCATCTGATGCTTGTCTTTCTCCATCCTGCTCATTTCACTGAGCATAATACCCTCTAGCTCCATCCGTGTTGTCGCAAACGGTAGGATTTCTTTTCTTCTTACGGCTGAATAATATTCCATCTTGCGTATGTACCACCTCTTCTTTATCCATCCGCCTACTGACGGACACTCACGTTGCTTCCATTTCTTGGCTATTGTGCGTAGTGCTGTGATAGACATAGGGGTGCGTGTGTCTTTTTCAAACTAGGCTCCTGCATTCTTAGGGTACATTGCTGGGAGTGGAATTCCTGGGTCAAATGGTATTTGTACTTTTCTGTTTTTTGAGGAACCTCCATACTGCTTTCCACAATGGTTGAACTGAGATGTACATGCCCACCAGCAGTGTCGCAGGGTTCCCCTTTCTCCACATCCTCGCCACCGTCTGTTGTTGTGTGTCTTCCCGATGGTGGCCGTCCTGACTGGTGTGAGGTGATATCTCATGGTGGTGGTTTTAATTTGCATTTCTCTGATGATCGTAGCGATGTGGAGCATCTTTCCGTGTGCCTGCTGGCCACCTGAATTTCTTCTTTGGAGAAGTGTCTGTTCAGATCCTCTGCCCATGTTTTAATTGGATTATTTGCTTTTTGTGTGTGGAGGTGCGTGGGCACTTCATACTTATTTTAGATGTCATCAACCCCTTATCAGATATGCCATCTTTGAATCTGTCCTCCCATGCTGTCGGATGTCTTTGTTCTACTGATGGTGCTTAAACAGAATCCTATACCCCCTGCCATCTCGTTCCAATTCTGAGTCAATTTTTTTTTTTTTTTTTTTTTCCCCCCCTCAGAACACCAACCCGCCAAGAAAACTGGAACGAAGAGGAGAAGATGTGATACGGGAACATCGAGCCTAAACTGAGAGGTGAGATGGTGGAGACTGGTAGTAAGTATCTTTCCATGTGCTGCTTTCAAGGTTCACGGGGAAAAAAGGTTGCCACGGAGGTAAGGCCCGGGATGTGGACGTCACCTGGTATCGGTGGAGCCACCTAGCCACTAGCCATTAACGGGAAGGCTAGCGTGCGGCACTGTTATTTCCTGCGGAGTTACACGTGCGGCGTCCCCCCGTTGCAGTTCGGTCAGGCCCCGTGTGGGACTGCCCTGGCACTGGCCGGGGTGGATCTGAGAGCTGTGCCCGTTCCTGCTGGGCTGCCCCAGCATCCCTCTCAGAACAAGGCCTCCAGAGTGCTCCTGGGAGAGAGACAGAGAGAGAGAGAGAGACAGAGAGAGAGAATTATGCCCAAGAGACAGGGGCAACTTTTTGCTGGAGCTCCATGAGCATGTTTCTGATTTTTATGTTGAGATCCCTCTCACAAAGATGGATCGAGTCCAGTTACCAGGTTCCTTTGGCTTTGACGTTTCGTATTTGTAGGTGGCGCCCTGTACAGCGCCCAGAAGCTTTTCCCTCTGGAGCTGCTCAGCCCTTGGGGTGATGGCAGGCAGGGGTCACGGGGGCGGCGCTGGTGCCCGCGGGAGGGAAGAGGTCTTTCCCACTTCCCGGCCGCAGTGCCTGTGTCCACCGCCAGGGCCAGTTTGCGGAGCACGCGGGGAGAAGCCTCTGTGCTTTGCACCCGTGGCTGCCGTAGGTGGGGCCGTCCTGTCGCTGGCCTGGCGCGATGGAGGGGGGCAGCCGGTTTGCGAGCCGGTGCTGGCGGGGGAGGAAGGTGCAGCAGGCCGCCGTGTTGTGTTATCAGTCACATCACGGTGGGGGGCTTTGGAGCTACGTAGGCAGCCAGGGTGGGTGGAGCGCCCGGAGCTCCTAAAAGTTCCCCCACCTGCTGGGCAGAGTGCACCCGGACAGTTTTGCGCACCTGTGCTTTCTCCCGAGCGGCAAGCTCTGTGCAACCCTTGCCCCTTTAGCAGCTCTCTCGCTGTTAGGAAGTCTCTCAGACTGCCCGCCTTTCTTTCATCCCACAGCAGCCGGATGTGGATCCCTGTGTTGGCGCGAGTGGCAGGAACCTCAAGTCTCTCCAAGTGCTCCGCCTGTCTTTGCTTTCCAACCCCACCGGTCCTCCAGAGCATCACGTGAGGTAGGTCCGTGCTCCCAGAGCAGATCTCCAGGGCTGGGTGTTCAGCAGCCCTAGGCCTCCACCCGCCTCCCCGTTTCCGTTTCTCTTCCTCCCTCCGGTGAGCTCGGGTGCGGGAAGGGCCTGCCGGGTCCCTCCGGATCACGGCTTTGGTACGTCACCCTTCACCTTGAGGTGACGGCCTGCCGCGGCAGCCTCCTCTCCTGCTTCTCTTCCAGGATCTGGTGTAGTTGTTGTATTTCCACACTGTATGAATGTACGCATGTATGTGGTTTTCGGAGGAGGTTTCTGCCTCCCCTCTCACACTGCCTGCCGTCTTTAATCCCACCAAGCCATCTTTAATTTTTTTTTTTTTTTCTTTTTCAGTTTCAGTTTCACTTGGATAGGGTACCTTTTCCCACCCCTTCAACTTGTAGTTTGTCTGTGTGCTTGGATCTCAAGTGAGCCTCCTGTAAGGGAGCACGTAGGCGGTCTTGAGTTTTCATCCATTCATTCAACCCTGTGTCTTTTGTTTGGAGCATTTAAAGTCTTTCCCTTTACTGTGATAATTGATAGCTGTGTCCTTATGGCACTTCTTCAACTTGATTTCTGTCTCCTTTTCGCTTGTAGTTCTTCTCTGTGCTTTCATCGTTGCTCTCCTGGTTATGAGCGATAGGTTTGTTGAGTATTATGCTTTCTTACCTGTCTGTCTTGTCTGTCTGTCTGTCTGTCTGTCTGTCTGTCTGTCTATCTGTCTATCTTATCTATCTGATCTGTCTACTCTCATCTATCTACTGTCATCTCTGTGTCTATCTATCCAAACTATCTAATCTACCACCTATCTGTCTGTTATCTGTCATCTATATGTATCTATATCAATGTGGCTATCTAACCTATATGTATCTATATCATCTATCTAGTCTGTCATCTTATCAATCTATCTACCTGTCATCTATCTATGTGTATCTATAGGTGTCTGTCTAATCTGTCCACCTGATCTATCATGTATCATCTATCTAATCTGTCTGTCTGCCTAGTCTGTCTAATCTCTCTATATGTATCTATATGGTCTATGTAACCTATCATTCTATCTCATCTGTCAGTCTGATCTAATCTATCCATCTATCTCATGTATCTGTCTCAATCTATCTATGTGTTTATTTATTTTGTCCATTTTTGTCAACGTACCGTCACTAGGTGCGCAGTCATTCCTCTGTCTCCTTCTCAGTCTTGATTCCTTGTGTTTGTTTCTGTGAGTTAGCTATGTCTTTGGGTCTTGAGAGGAGTGGCCGTGGGTTGGAACACCTGGGTAGGTGGCCCGAGTCCGCTGGGTGTAGATGGCCGGCTGGACTCTCTAACCAGTGCGGGCTGGGGCCCTCCGGGTGCTCTGCCCTGGGGCTGGCCCTGCCGGGGCGGCTGCGTGAGCTGCGGGGCAGATCCGAGGCCCCACACAGGGAGCACCCCGGCCGGCCTGCTGGGGCCGAGGCAGGTGCACGCCCAGTAGTAGGTCTGTGTGCCTGCGCGCCGATGTCACCTGGGTGGCCCTGCTTGGCCGCCCATCTCCAGAGAGCATGTGTAGTCGCAGGTTCAGTGAGCCGCCTTCTTGGGGACACGCGGGGCTGGTGTGGGCTAGTGGCCCGTGGGCTTGCTGAGGTGGCAGGCCAGCTAGCTCGCGGGGAAACTGCTCCCCTCTGTTGTCAAGGTGGAGGTGGAGTTTCAGTGCATTTAGGCATTTAGATGTGAGTGAGGTCTATCTGAAATGGAATAGTAGCATTTAGAGCTGTGTTTTCTGTTGGTGTGGAAAGGGTGCTGAGCATAAAGAGTTGGGTGGCGGTGGCAGGAATTCGAGGAATGTTGATGTCCTTGCATTTATTTATGTTCTGTTAAGGGAAGTGATTCTGAAGTAACTTTTTACTCATGTATGAAGGTGGTGCGTAAGGGTCACCCCACGTCAGTCATGGTGAGATGAAGTGAGGTGGTAGAATTAAAGCCTGTACCCCTTGGCCTTATACGTAGGAGACGCACCGTGGGTGCTTTTTGCTGCTCTCCTGTCCTGGCTTATTGCCTTAACTAACGTGATGGTTCAGAGTGGTCCCAGCGAGATTTCCAGCAAAATCTTTCTACAATTGCATAGAAACACTTGGGATATCTATATCCCCAGAGGCTAGTGGAAAAGTTTACTCTTTCTGGTCACTGTTTGCAAGTTGTTCGCTCTATCGCGCATTTCTTTGTTACTTTTAGACCGATAGGGGCAGTGATACACGCACGCGCGCGCGCGCGCACACACACACACACACACACACACACACACAGAATTAAACATGTTTAAGAACCAAAATGAAAAGAGTGGTTTTCTGTGTCACAGCAGGGATTCCCTAGCCTGCGGCGAGCTCAGAGCAGTGGCAGAGAAGAGGGAAGGGGCCTCGTTAGCCAACCCGGTCTCCCTCCTCTGGACTTGCCTCCCCCTGGGCTGTCATCCCTTAAACGCTCAGCACGCAGGCCTCGCGTGGAGCACGCACAGTCATAAAACGCGGCTACTTCCACATCCCGGTCACTGGGGCGTGGGGCATGTTACATTGTTCGGTGTGGCTCAAAGCGTTATCACTCGTGTATGTGAGTTCTTCCTCTGTAGCAGAGTGAAAGAGTAAAGACAGCCAGAGGCATATTAGCAAGAACAGGGTTTAGTGGGAAAATACAATACACCCACACAGATCTGGGAAAGACTTTCTTTAATGGATAGCAGGGAGGATAGGAAGCGCCAACAAAAGGACATGGGCCTTGTACGGGGCTGGGGGAGACCGGTAGACGGCCGCAAGGGTGGCGGCGTGTCCAGCGCGTCACCGTCGTCGGGGGTAGGGCTGAGCCCGGCGGTTGTGCCACGTGTGGCATCGGGCCGGTGGGGACCGGAAGATGGCCCGCAGGGGCGCAGTGGTGCGCATAGGCGCGCCGGCCGTGTCAGAGTCGGGCCCCGGGCCGGCGGCCCACGGCGGCGGCGTGGTGTCCATGGGCTGGCCGGCCGTGTCAGAGTCCGGCCCCAGGGCGGCGGCGGCCCATGGCGGCGGCGTGGTGTCCATGGGCTCGCTGGCCGTGACAGAGTCCGGCCGCAGGGCGGCGGCGGCCCACGGCGGCGGCGTGGTGTCCATGGGCTCGCCGGACGTGTCAGAGTCCGGCCCCAGGGCGGCGGCGGCCCACGGCGGCGGCGTGGTGTCCATGGGCTCGCCGGCCGTGTCAGAGTCCGGCCCCAGGGCGGCGGCGGCCCACGGCGGCGGCGTGGTGTCCATGGGCTCGCCGGCCGAGTCAGAGTCCGGCCCCAGGGCGGCGGCGGCCCACGGCGGCGGCGTGGTGTCCATGGGCTCGCCGGCCGAGTCAGAGTCCGGCCCCAGGGCGGCGGCGGCCCACGGCGGCGGCGTGGTGTCCATGGGCTCGCCGGCCGAGTCAGAGTCCCGCCCCAGGGCGGCGGCGGCCCACGGCGGCGGCGTGGTGTCCATGGGCTCGCCGGCCGAGTCAGAGTCCCGCCCCAGGGCGGCGGCGGCCCACGGCGGCGGCGTGGTGTCCATGGGCTCGCCGGCCGTGTCAGAGTCCGGCCCCAGGGCGGCGGCGGCCCACGGCGGCGGCGTGGTGTCCATGGGCTCGCCGGCCGTGTTAGAGTCCGGCCCCAGGGCGGCGGCGGCCCACGGCGGCGGCGTGGTGTCCATGGGCTCGCCGGCCGTGTCAGAGTCCGGCCCCAGGGCGGCGGTGGCCCACGGGGGCGGCATGGTGTTCAGAGGCTCGCCCTCCGCGTCAGAGTCCGGCCCCAGCGGTGTGGTGTCCATAGGTCCTTCGTTTGAGACAGGCATGAGAATAGGGTACGAAGCTAGGGAGAGCTTCCAACTCCTCCTCAGACCTCCTCAGCGCGCACGGAGCTGCCCAGCTAGGGCAGCCTCTGATAGGTCAGCCAGGGGACGCATCACAGAGCAGCCGCCCGGGCAACCGTGATGTCACCCAGGGGGGAGGGGAGCCCCCACTGCCGTGAGCACACCAGCCCCACCCAGAGGAGACCCTGGCCCAGTGTCACAGGGCGTGGGCCCCACGCCAGCCCCAGTAGTGTCCCCAGCCCTCCCCCCCCCCCCCCCCCCCCCGGGACTGCCCGCCGAGGGCCGTGCAGGTGTCAGGGCCAGCCAGACCACCACGCAGACCATTCAGGGCCGCAGTGCTCACGTCTGTCAGAGCTACGCCCGCCCGGGTGTCGCCTCTGCACGCGCTTGGGACCCGGGGCGCGGCGGCCAATGCTGTGCCCCCGCGGTCCCTGAGGCCGGGGCTGCCGGGGCGCCGCCCGCCCTCGCCCCGGGCCTTCCCATCTTCTCTGGGAGGCCTGGAGCCAGACATGCTTCCTCCGCCATGGCCAGCCAGGCGGGTGACAGATTCCGAGGAGGGGACCGTCCGCGTGACTTCCCTTTCTAGCTAGCGGGCAGGTTCTTTCTTCGCTTCCCGGAAAGCGTAGGTCAGGGACCACCAGGTTTCAGCATAGCAACATTCCACGTTCTCACTGAGCCTGGCGGCCCAGATTTTTCTCTTTGGTCTCGTTTTGGGGCCTGTGTCTGGTATACGAGTAACACAACACAGTAAACTGGGAAACACTTTTTATTTTCTTACTGTCATTTTCTTATGTTTATTCATTTTGTTATCCTTAATCTACAGTTACATGAAGAACATTATGTTTCCTCGACTCCCCCCTTCACCAAGTCCCCCCCCACAAACCCCGTGACAGTCACTGTCCATCAGTGTAGTAGGATGCTGTAGAATCACTACTTGTCTGCTCTGTGTCGCACAGTCCTCCCTGTGCGCGCCCCCCCCCAACCCCGCCCCACATTATACATGCTAATAATCGTAAGGCCCCCTTTCTTTTTCCCCACCGTTATCCCTCCCTTCCCACCCATCCTCCCCAGTCCCTTTCCCTTTGTGAGCTGTTAGTCCATTCTTGGGTTCTGTGATTCTGCTGCTGTTTTGTTCCTTCAGTTTCTCTTTGTTCTTATACTCCACATATGAGTGAAATCACTTGGTACTTGTCTTTCTCCGCCTGGCTTATTTCACTGAGCATAGTCATAATACCCTCTAGCTCCATCCGTGTTGTTGCCAACGGTAGGATTTGTTTTCTTCTTATGGCTGAGTGATACTCCATTGTGTATAGTATGTACCACGTCTTCTTTACCCATTCATCTGCTGATGGACACTTAGGTTGCTTCCATTTCTCGGCCCTTGTAAATAGCGCTGCGATAAGCATAGGGGTGCATCTGTCTTTTTCAAACTGGGCTGCTGCACTCTTAGGGTAAATTCCTAGAAGTGGAATTCCCGGGTCAAGTGGTATTTCTATTTTGAGCTTCCTGAGGAACCTCCATACTGCTTTCCACAATGGTTGAGCTGAGATGTCCATTCCCACCAGCAGTGTCGGAGGGTTCCCCTTTCTCCACATCCTCGCCACCGTCTGTTGTTGTGTGTCTTCCCCATGGTGGCCATCCTGACTGGTGTGAGGTGATACCTCATGGTGGTTTTAATTTGCATTTCTCTGAGGATTGGCGGTGTGGAGGATCTTTTCATGTGCCTGTTGGCCACCTCGATTTCTTCTTTGGAGAAGTGTCTGTTCAGATCCTCTGCCTATTTTTTAATGGGATTATTTGCTTTTCTTGTTTGTTGAGGTGCGTGAGCTCCTCTTTATGTATTTTGGATGTCAACCCTTTATCGGATCTGTCATTGATGAATATATTCTCGCATATACTTTAGGGTACCTTTTTGTTCTATTGAGGGTGTCCTTTGCTGTACAGAAGCTCTTCAGCTTGATGTAGTCCCACCAGTTCATTTCTGCTCTTGTTTCCCTTGCCCGGGGAGGTTATGTTCTTGAAGAAGTCGCTCATGTTTATGTCCAGGAGATTTGTGCCTATATGTTCTTTCCTGAGAGTTTTATGGTTTCATGACTCACATTCAGGTCTTGGATCCATTTCGAATTTACTCTTCTGTATGGGGTTAGACAGTGATCCAGTTTCATTCTCTTACGTGTAGCTGTCCAGTTTTGCCAGCACCGTCTGTTGAAGAGAGTGTCATTTCCCCATTGTATGTCCCCGGCTCCCTCATCATATATTAATTGACCACATATGTTTGGGTTAATGTCTGGAGTCTCTTATTCTGTTCCACCCGTCTGTGGCTCTGTTCTAGTGCCAGGAGCAAACTGTCTTGATCAAGACTGTGGCTTTGTAGTAGAGCTTGATGTTGGGGAGCGAGATACCGCACCCACCCACACACACACACACCACACACACACACACAGACCACACACACACACACACACCACACACACACACCACACACACACACACACACACACACACAGAGAGAGACATGCTTTCTTCTTCCTTCTCAGGATTGCTTTGGCTATTCGGGATCTTTGGCGTTTCCATATGAATTTTTGAACTATTTGTTCCAGTATGTGGAAGAATGCTGTTGGTGATTTGATAGGGACTGCATCCGATCTGTGGATTGCTTTGGGCAGGATGGCCATTCTGACGATATTAATTCTTCCTAGCCAAGAGCGTGGGATGAGTTTCCATTTGTTAGCGTCCTCTTTAATTTCTCTTAAGAGTGTCTTATAGTTTTCAGGGTATAGGTCTTTCGCTTCCTTGGTTAGGTTTATTCCTAGGTATTTTATTCTTTTTGATGCAGTTGTGAATGGAATTGTTTTCCTGATTTCCCTCTCCTTTGGTTCATTGTTAGTGTACAGGAAAGCCGCAGATTTCTGTGTGTTGGTTTTGTGTCCCGCAGCTCTGCTGTATTCCGGTTATCAGTTCTAGCAGTTTTGGAGTGGAGTCTTCAGGGTTTCCTTACGTACAGTATCGTGTCATCTGCAGATGGTGACCGCCTAGCTGCTTCTTTACCAGTCTGGATTCCTTGTATTTCTTTGTCTGGTCTAATTGCCGTGGCTGGGACCCCCGGGACTGTGTTGAATAACGGTGGGGCGAGTGGGCACCCCTGTCTCGTTCCCCGTCTCAGAGGAACGGCTTTCAGCCTCTCGCTGTTGAGTATGACGTTGGCTGTGGGTTTGTCATATACGGCCTTTATTAGGTTGAGGTGCTCGCCCTGTATACCCATTTGGCTGAGAGTTTTTATCGTGAATGGATGTTGCATTTTGTCGGATGCTTTTTCAGCATCTGTGGAGATGATCATGTGGTTTTTGTCTTTCTTTCTGTTTATGTGGTGGATGGTGTGGATGGATTTTCGAATGCTGTCACCATCCTTGCATCCCTGGGATGATTCCCACTTGATCAGGGTGTTTGATCCCCTTGATGTATTTTTGAATTTGGTTTGCTAATATTTTGTTCATTTCCTAGGTATTCTTGCTCCTCATCCGCAGTTCCTGAAAATCCTTCTGAGCCACGACTGTCCAATGGGTGTCTTGTTAGGTTAATGCAGAGGCTTTGGGGCCCTAGCCCAGGGTAGAGGCTGGTCGCCAGGGGCACCAGGCTTGTGGTTAGCGGGTGGGAACTTGCAGCCCCCAGCCCCCAGGGAAGGAAGAGGAAAGGGATGAGGGCTGGAGGTTGAATCAGCAATGGCCAGCGATTTAGTCAGCCATGACTCTGCAGTGAAGCCCTCACAGAACCCTATGAGAAGAGCACAGCTCTCTCTCTCATCTCCTGCTTCTCTGTCAGAGCTTCCATGCTTGGGGAACCAGGTCGCCTGCACATGCCACCATGCCAGGCCCCAAGTCCCGGGAGGATAGAAGCTCCTTTACTTGGGACCTTGCCGTGTGTGCGCGTGCGTGTGCGTGTGAAGCGCGCGTGTGCGCTGCTGTGTCCTTTATGATACTCTTTGTTAAACTGGTAAACGTGTTTTCCTGAGCTGCTGAGGCACCCTAGCGACTTGGGCAGTACCTAAGGGGGAGGTCGTTGGAACTTCCAATCCTAGCCTGTATGTAGGTGGGAAGCACAAGCTAATTGCATGGGCCTGGCAACCGGGCTCTGGAGTTGGGGGTGGAGGGCAGTCTTGAGGATAGAAACCTTACCCTGGGGAATCTTGTGCTGCGTCCAGGCAGATGTCATCAGAGTTGAGAGTTCTCAGAAACCCTGCTGGTGTTGGAGAATTGCTTGGTGGTGTATGCATTGGGAACAGGTCCGGTATCCTGAAGGGAGTTCCACTGCTGTGTATGAAAAAGAACGCTGGGTCATGTGGTACCGCTATGGATATTTTTAGGAACCTCCACACTGTTTCCCATAGTAGCTGCACCAATTTACATGGTCACCAACAGTGCACGAGGGTTCCCTTTGTCCACTTCCTCATCAACGCTTGTTATTTCTTGTTTTGCTTCTTTTGTTTTTTTTTTTTTCTCTTCTTTTGGTACTAGCCATTCTGACTGGTGTGAGGTGATAGCTCGTTGTGATTTTTGCGTGTGTGTGACCGTTAATGTACAATTACATGAGCAACATGGTTACTGGACTCCCCCTCCCACTATCTTATCAAGTCCCCCCCACCCCTTACCCCATTACAGTCACTGTCCTTCGGCGTCGTAAGACGCTGTGGAATCCCTACCTGTCTTCTCTGTGTTATGCTGCCTTCCCCGGGCCCCGGCACCCCCGCCGCCCCACCCCCTACGTTATGTGTGCGAGCCGTAATGCCCCTTTTTCCCCACTTATCCCTCCCTCCCCACCCATCCTCCCCAGTCCCTTTCCCTTTGGTAACTGTTAGTCCACTCTTGGGTTCTGTGAGTCTGCTGCTGTTTTGTTCCTTCAGTTTCTGCTTTGTTCTTTTACTCCACAGATGAGTGAAGTCATCTGATGCTTGTCTTTCTCCATCCTGCTCATTTCACTGAGCATAATACCCTCTAGCTCCATCCGTGTTGTCGCAAACGGTAGGATTTCTTTTCTTCTTACGGCTGAATAATATTCCATCTTGCGTATGTACCACCTCTTCTTTATCCATCCGCCTACTGACGGACACTCACGTTGCTTCCATTTCTTGGCTATTGTGCGTAGTGCTGTGATAGACATAGGGGTGCGTGTGTCTTTTTCAAACTAGGCTCCTGCATTCTTAGGGTACATTGCTGGGAGTGGAATTCCTGGGTCAAATGGTATTTGTACTTTTCTGTTTTTTGAGGAACCTCCATACTGCTTTCCACAATGGTTGAACTGAGATGTACATGCCCACCAGCAGTGTCGCAGGGTTCCCCTTTCTCCACATCCTCGCCACCGTCTGTTGTTGTGTGTCTTCCCGATGGTGGCCGTCCTGACTGGTGTGAGGTGATATCTCATGGTGGTGGTTTTAATTTGCATTTCTCTGATGATCGTAGCGATGTGGAGCATCTTTCCGTGTGCCTGCTGGCCACCTGAATTTCTTCTTTGGAGAAGTGTCTGTTCAGATCCTCTGCCCATGTTTTAATTGGATTATTTGCTTTTTGTGTGTGGAGGTGCGTGGGCACTTCATACTTATTTTAGATGTCATCAACCCCTTATCGGATATGCCATCTTTGAATCTGTCCTCCCATGCTGTCGGATGTCTTTGTTCTACTGATGGTGCTTAAACAGAATCCTATACCCCCTGCCATCTCGTTCCAATTCTGAGTCAATTATTTTTTTTTTTTTTTTTTTTCCCCCCCTCAGAACACCAACCCGCCAAGAAAACTGGAACGAAGAGGAGAAGATGTGATACGGGAACATCGAGCCTAAACTGAGAGGTGAGATGGTGGAGACTGGTAGTAAGTATCTTTCCATGTGCTGCTTTCAAGGTTCACGGGGAAAAAAGGTTGCCACGGAGGTAAGGCCCGGGATGTGGACGTCACCTGGTATCGGTGGAGCCACCTAGCCACTAGCCATTAACGGGAAGGCTAGCGTGCGGCACTGTTATTTCCTGCGGAGTTACACGTGCGGCGTCCCCCCGTTGCAGTTCGGTCAGGCCCCGTGTGGGACTGCCCTGGCACTGGCCGGGGTGGATCTGAGAGCTGTGCCCGTTCCTGCTGGGCTGCCCCAGCATCCCTCTCAGAACAAGGCCTCCAGAGTGCTCCTGGGAGAGAGACAGAGAGAGAGAGAGAGACAGAGAGAGAGAATTATGCCCAAGAGACAGGGGCAACTTTTTGCTGGAGCTCCATGAGCATGTTTCTGATTTTTATGTTGAGATCCCTCTCACAAAGATGGATCGAGTCCAGTTACCAGGTTCCTTTGGCTTTGACGTTTCGTATTTGTAGGTGGCGCCCTGTACAGCGCCCAGAAGCTTTTCCCTCTGGAGCTGCTCAGCCCTTGGGGTGATGGCAGGCAGGGGTCACGGGGGCGGCGCTGGTGCCCGCGGGAGGGAAGAGGTCTTTCCCGCTTCCCGGCCGCAGTGCCTGTGTCCACCGCCAGGGCCAGTTTGCGGAGCACGCAGGGAGAAGCCTCTGTGCTTTGCACCCGTGGCTGCCGTAGGTGGGGCCGTCCTGTCGCTGGCCTGGCGCGATGGAGGGGGGCAGCCGGTTTGCGAGCCGGTGCTGGCGGGGGAGGAAGGTGCAGCAGGCCGCCGTGTTGTGTTATCAGTCACATCACGGTGGGGGGCTTTGGAGCTACGTAGGCAGCCAGGGTGGGTGGAGCGCCCGGAGCTCCTAAAAGTTCCCCCACCTGCTGGGCAGAGTGCACCCGGACAGTTTTGCGCACCTGTGCTTTCTCCCGAGCGGCAAGCTCTGTGCAACCCTTGCCCCTTTAGCAGCTCTCTCGCTGTTAGGAAGTCTCTCAGACTGCCCGCCTTTCTTTCATCCCACAGCAGCCGGATGTGGATCCCTGTGTTGGCGCGAGTGGCAGGAACCTCAAGTCTCTCCAAGTGCTCCGCCTGTCTTTGCTTTCCAACCCCACCGGTCCTCCAGAGCATCACGTGAGGTAGGTCCGTGCTCCCAGAGCAGATCTCCAGGGCTGGGTGTTCAGCAGCCCTAGGCCTCCACCCGCCTCCCCGTTTCCGTTTCTCTTCCTCCCTCCGGTGAGCTCGGGTGCGGGAAGGGCCTGCCGGGTCCCTCCGGATCACGGCTTTGGTACGTCACCCTTCACCTTGAGGTGACGGCCTGCCGCGGCAGCCTCCTCTCCTGCTTCTCTTCCAGGATCTGGTGTAGTTGTTGTATTTCCACACTGTATGAATGTACGCATGTATGTGGTTTTCGGAGGAGGTTTCTGCCTCCCCTCTCACACTGCCTGCCGTCTTTAATCCCACCAAGCCATCTTTAATTTTTTTTTTTTTTTCTTTTTCAGTTTCAGTTTCACTTGGATAGGGTACCTTTTCCCACCCCTTCAACTTGTAGTTTGTCTGTGTGCTTGGATCTCAAGTGAGCCTCCTGTAAGGGAGCACGTAGGCGGTCTTGAGTTTTCATCCATTCATTCAACCCTGTGTCTTTTGTTTGGAGCATTTAAAGTCTTTCCCTTTACTGTGATAATTGATAGCTGTGTCCTTATGGCACTTCTTCAACTTGATTTCTGTCTCCTTTTCGCTTGTAGTTCTTCTCTGTGCTTTCATCGTTGCTCTCCTGGTTATGAGCGATAGGTTTGTTGAGTATTATGCTTTCTTACCTGTCTGTCTTGTCTGTCTGTCTGTCTGTCTGTCTGTCTGTCTATCTGTCTATCTTATCTATCTGATCTCTCTACTCTCATCTATCTACTGTCATCTCTGTGTCTATCTATCCAAACTATCTAATCTACCACCTATCTGTCTGTTATCTGTCATCTATATGTATCTATATCAATGTGGCTATCTAACCTATATGTATCTATATCATCTATCTAGTCTGTCATCTTATCAATCTATCTACCTGTCATCTATCTATGTGTATCTATAGGTGTCTGTCTAATCTGTCCACCTGATCTATCATGTATCATCTATCTAATCTGTCTGTCTGCCTAGTCTGTCTAATCTCTCTATATGTATCTATATGGTCTATGTAACCTATCATTCTATCTCATCTGTCAGTCTGATCTAATCTATCCATCTATCTCATGTATCTGTCTCAATCTATCTATGTGTTTATTTATTTTGTCCATTTTTGTCAACGTACCGTCACTAGGCGCGCAGTCATTCCTCTGTCTCCTTCTCAGTCTTGATTCCTTGTGTTTGTTTCTGTGAGTTAGCTATGTCTTTGGGTCTTGAGAGGAGTGGCCGTGGGTTGGAACACCTGGGTAGGTGGCCCGAGTCCGCTGGGTGTAGATGGCCGGCTGGACTCTCTAACCAGTGCGGGCTGGGGCCCTCCGGGTGCTCTGCCCTGGGGCTGGCCCTGCCGGGGCGGCTGCGTGAGCTGCGGGGCAGATCCGAGGCCCCACACAGGGAGCACCCCGGCCGGCCTGCTGGGGCCGAGGCAGGTGCACGCCCAGTAGTAGGTCTGTGTGCCTGCGCGCCGATGTCACCTGGGTGGCCCTGCTTGGCCGCCCATCTCCAGAGAGCATGTGTAGTCGCAGGTTCAGTGAGCCGCCTTCTTGGGGACACGCGGGGCTGGTGTGGGCTAGTGGCCCGTGGGCTTGCTGAGGTGGCAGGCCAGCTAGCTCGCGGGGAAACTGCTCCCCTCTGTTGTCAAGGTGGAGGTGGAGTTTCAGTGCATTTAGGCATTTAGATGTGAGTGAGGTCTATCTGAAATGGAATAGTAGCATTTAGAGCTGTGTTTTCTGTTGGTGTGGAAAGGGTGCTGAGCATAAAGAGTTGGGTGGCGGTGGCAGGAATTCGAGGAATGTTGATGTCCTTGCATTTATTTATGTTCTGTTAAGGGAAGTGATTCTGAAGTAACTTTTTACTCATGTATGAAGGTGGTGCGTAAGGGTCACCCCACGTCAGTCATGGTGAGATGAAGTGAGGTGGTAGAATTAAAGCCTGTACCCCTTGGCCTTATACGTAGGAGACGCACCGTGGGTGCTCTTTGCTGCTCTCCTGTCCTGGCTTATTGCCTTAACTAACGTGATGGTTCAGAGTGGTCCCAGCGAGATTTCCAGCAAAATCTTTCTACAATTGCATAGAAACACTTGGGATATCTATATCCCCAGAGGCTAGTGGAAAAGTTTACTCTTTCTGGTCACTGTTTGCAAGTTGTTCGCTCTATCGCGCATTTCTTTGTTACTTTTAGACCGATAGGGGCAGTGATACACGCACGCGCGCGCGCGCGCACACACACACACACACACACACACACACACACACAGAATTAAACATGTTTAAGAACCAAAATGAAAAGAGTGGTTTTCTGTGTCACAGCAGGGATTCCCTAGCCTGCGGCGAGCTCAGAGCAGTGGCAGAGAAGAGGGAAGGGGCCTCGTTAGCCAACCCGGTCTCCCTCCTCTGGACTTGCCTCCCCCTGGGCTGTCATCCCTTAAACGCTCAGCACGCAGGCCTCGCGTGGAGCACGCACAGTCATAAAACGCGGCTACTTCCACATCCCGGTCACTGGGGCGTGGGGCATGTTACATTGTTCGGTGTGGCTCAAAGCGTTATCACTCGTGTATGTGAGTTCTTCCTCTGTAGCAGAGTGAAAGAGTAAAGACAGCCAGAGGCATATTAGCAAGAACAGGGTTTAGTGGGAAAATACAATACACCCACACAGATCTGGGAAAGACTTTCTTTAATGGATAGCAGGGAGGATAGGAAGCGCCAACAAAAGGACATGGGCCTTGTACGGGGCTGGGGGAGACCGGTAGACGGCCGCAAGGGTGGCGGCGTGTCCAGCGCGTCACCGTCGTCGGGGGTAGGGCTGAGCCCGGCGGTTGTGCCACGTGTGGCATCGGGCCGGTGGGGACCGGAAGATGGCCCGCAGGGGCGCAGTGGTGCGCATAGGCGCGCCGGCCGTGTCAGAGTCGGGCCCCGGGCCGGCGGCCCACGGCGGCGGCGTGGTGTCCATGGGCTCGCCGGCCGTGTCAGAGTCCGGCCCCAGGGCGGCGGCGGCCCACGGCGGCGGCGTGGTGTCCATGGGCTCGCCGGCCGTGTCAGAGTCCGGCCCCAGGGCGGCGGTGGCCCACGGGGGCGGCATGGTGTTCAGAGGCTCGCCCTCCGCGTCAGAGTCCGGCCCCAGCGGTGTGGTGTCCATAGGTCCTTCGTTTGAGACAGGCATGAGAATAGGGTACGAAGCTAGGGAGAGCTTCCAACTCCTCCTCAGACCTCCTCAGCGCGCACGGAGCTGCCCAGCTAGGGCAGCCTCAGGGGACGCATCACAGAGCAGCCGCCCGGGCAACCGTGATGTCACCCAGGGGGGAGGGGAGCCCCCACTGCCGTGAGCACACCAGCCCCACCCAGAGGAGACCCTGGCCCAGTGTCACAGGGCGTGGGCCCCACGCCAGCCCCAGTAGTGTCCCCAGCCCTCCCCCCCCTCCCCCCGGGACTGCCCGCCGAGGGCCGTGCAGGTGTCAGGGCCAGCCAGACCACCACGCAGACCATTCAGGGCCGCAGTGCTCACGTCTGTCAGAGCTACGCCCGCCCGGGTGTCGCCTCTGCACGCGCTTGGGACCCGGGGCGCGGCGGCCAATGCTGTGCCCCCGCGGTCCCTGAGGCCGGGGCTGCCTGGGCGCCGCCCGCCCTCGCCCCGGGCCTTCCCATCTTCTCTGGGAGGCCTGGAGCCAGACATGCTTCCTCCGCCATGGCCAGCCAGGCGGGTGACAGATTCCGAGGAGGGGACCGTCCGCGTGACTTCCCTTTCTAGCTAGCGGGCAGGTTCTTTCTTCGCTTCCCGGAAAGCGTAGGTCAGGGACCACCAGGTTTCAGCATAGCAACATTCCACGTTCTCACTGAGCCTGGCGGCCCAGATTTTTCTCTTTGGTCTCGTTTTGGGGCCTGTGTCTGGTATACGAGTAACACAACACAGTAAACTGGGAAACACTTTTTATTTTCTTACTGTCATTTTCTTATGTTTATTCATTTTGTTATCCTTAATCTACAGTTACATGAAGAACATTATGTTTCCTCGACTTCCCCCTTCACCAAGTCCCCCCCCACAAACCCCGTGACAGTCACTGTCCATCAGTGTAGTAGGATGCTGTAGAATCACTACTTGTCTGCTCTGTGTCGCACAGTCCTCCCTGTGCGCGCCCCCCCCCCCCCAACCCCGCCCCACATTATACATGCTAATAATCGTAAGGCCCCCTTTCTTTTTCCCCACCGTTATCCCTCCCTTCCCACCCATCCTCCCCAGTCCCTTTCCCTTTGTGAGCTGTTAGTCCATTCTTGGGTTCTGTGATTCTGCTGCTGTTTTGTTCCTTCAGTTTCTCTTTGTTCTTATACTCCACATATGAGTGAAATCACTTGGTACTTGTCTTTCTCCGCCTGGCTTATTTCACTGAGCATAGTCATAATACCCTCTAGCTCCATCCGTGTTGTTGCCAACGGTAGGATTTGTTTTCTTCTTATGGCTGAGTGATACTCCATTGTGTATAGTATGTACCACGTCTTCTTTACCCATTCATCTGCTGATGGACACTTAGGTTGCTTCCATTTCTCGGCCCTTGTAAATAGCGCTGCGATAAGCATAGGGGTGCATCTGTCTTTTTCAAACTGGGCTGCTGCACTCTTAGGGTAAATTCCTAGAAGTGGAATTCCCGGGTCAAGTGGTATTTCTATTTTGAGCTTCCTGAGGAACCTCCATACTGCTTTCCACAATGGTTGAGCTGAGATGTCCATTCCCACCAGCAGTGTCGGAGGGTTCCCCTTTCTCCACATCCTCGCCACCGTCTGTTGTTGTGTGTCTTCCCCATGGTGGCCATCCTGACTGGTGTGAGGTGATACCTCATGGTGGTTTTAATTTGCATTTCTCTGAGGATTGGCGGTGTGGAGGATCTTTTCATGTGCCTGTTGGCCACCTCGATTTCTTCTTTGGAGAAGTGTCTGTTCAGATCCTCTGCCTATTTTTTAATGGGATTATTTGCTTTTCTTGTTTGTTGAGGTGCGTGAGCTCCTCTTTATGTATTTTGGATGTCAACCCTTTATCGGATCTGTCATTGATGAATATATTCTCGCATATACTTTAGGGTACCTTTTTGTTCTATTGAGGGTGTCCTTTGCTGTACAGAAGCTCTTCAGCTTGATGTAGTCCCACCAGTTCATTTCTGCTCTTGTTTCCCTTGCCCGGGGAGGTTATGTTCTTGAAGAAGTCGCTCATGTTTATGTCCAGGAGATTTGTGCCTATATGTTCTTTCCTGAGAGTTTTATGGTTTCATGACTCACATTCAGGTCTTGGATCCATTTCGAATTTACTCTTCTGTATGGGGTTAGACAGTGATCCAGTTTCATTCTCTTACGTGTAGCTGTCCAGTTTTGCCAGCACCGTCTGTTGAAGAGAGTGTCATTTCCCCATTGTATGTCCCCGGCTCCCTCATCATATATTAATTGACCACATATGTTTGGGTTAATGTCTGGAGTCTCTTATTCTGTTCCACCCGTCTGTGGCTCTGTTCTAGTGCCAGGAGCAAACTGTCTTGATCAAGACTGTGGCTTTGTAGTAGAGCTTGATGTTGGGGAGCGAGATACCGCACCCACCCACACACACACACACCACACACACACACACAGACCACACACACACACACACACCACAGACACACACACACCACACACACACACCACACACACACACACGCACACACACACACACACACACACACACACAGAGACATGCTTTCTTCTTCCTTCTCAGGATTGCTTTGGCTATTCGGGATCTTTGGCGTTTCCATATGAATTTTTGAACTATTTGTTCCAGTACGTGGAAGAATGCTGTTGGTGATTTGATAGGGACTGCATCCGATCTGTGGATTGCTTTGGGCAGGATGGCCATTCTGACGATATTAATTCTTCCTAGCCAAGAGCGTGGGATGAGTTTCCATTTGTTAGCGTCCTCTTTAATTTCTCTTAAGAGTGTCTTATAGTTTTCAGGGTATAGGTCTTTCGCTTCCTTGGTTAGGTTTATTCCTAGGTATTTTATTCTTTTTGATGCAGTTGTGAATGGAATTGTTTTCCTGATTTCCCTCTCCTTTGGTTCATTGTTAGTGTACAGGAAAGCCGCAGATTTCTGTGTGTTGGTTTTGTGTCCCGCAGCTCTGCTGTATTCCGGTTATCAGTTCTAGCAGTTTTGGAGTGGAGTCTTCAGGGTTTCCTTACGTACAGTATCGTGTCATCTGCAGATGGTGACCGCCTAGCTGCTTCTTTACCAGTCTGGATTCCTTGTATTTCTTTGTCTGGTCTAATTGCCGTGGCTGGGACCCCCGGGACTGTGTTGAATAACGGTGGGGCGAGTGGGCACCCCTGTCTCGTTCCCCGTCTCAGAGGAACGGCTTTCAGCCTCTCGCTGTTGAGTATGACGTTGGCTGTGGGTTTGTCATATACGGCCTTTATTAGGTTGAGGTGCTCGCCCTGTATACCCATTTGGCTGAGAGTTTTTATCGTGAATGGATGTTGCATTTTGTCGGATGCTTTTTCAGCATCTGTGGAGATGATCATGTGGTTTTTGTCTTTCTTTCTGTTTATGTGGTGGATGGTGTGGATGGATTTTCGAATGCTGTCACCATCCTTGCATCCCTGGGATGATTCCCACTTGATCAGGGTGTTTGATCCCCTTGATGTATTTTTGAATTTGGTTTGCTAATATTTTGTTCATTTCCTAGGTATTCTTGCTCCTCATCCGCAGTTCCTGAAAATCCTTCTGAGCCACGACTGTCCAATGGGTGTCTTGTTAGGTTAATGCAGAGGCTTTGGGGCCCTAGCCCAGGGTAGAGGCTGGTCGCCAGGGGCACCAGGCTTGTGGTTAGCGGGTGGGAACTTGCAGCCCCCAGCCCCCAGGGAAGGAAGAGGAAAGGGATGAGGGCTGGAGGTTGAATCAGCAATGGCCAGCGATTTAGTCAGCCATGACTCTGCAGTGAAGCCCTCACAGAACCCTATGAGAAGAGCACAGCTCTCTCTCTCATCTCCTGCTTCTCTGTCAGAGCTTCCATGCTTGGGGAACCAGGTCGCCTGCACATGCCACCATGCCAGGCCCCAAGTCCCGGGAGGATAGAAGCTCCTTTACTTGGGACCGTGCCGTGTGTGCGCGTGCGTGTGCGTGTGAAGCGCGCGCGTGCGCTGCTGTGTCCTTTATGATACTCTTTGTTAAACTGGTAAACGTGTTTTCCTGAGCTGCTGAGGCACCCTAGCGACTTGGGCAGTACCTAAGGGGGAGGTCGTTGGAACTTCCAATCCTAGCCTGTATGTAGGTGGGAAGCACAAGCTAATTGCATGGGCCTGGCAACCGGGCTCTGGAGTTGGGGGTGGAGGGCAGTCTTGAGGATAGAAACCTTACCCTGGGGAATCTTGTGCTGCGTCCAGGCAGATGTCATCAGAGTTGAGAGTTCTCAGAAACCCTGCTGGTGTTGGAGAATTGCTTGGTGGTGTATGCATTGGGAACAGGTCCGGTATCCTGAAGGGAGTTCCACTGCTGTGTATGAAAAAGAACGCTGGGTCATGTGGTACCGCTATGGATATTTTTAGGAACCTCCACACTGTTTCCCATAGTAGCTGCACCAATTTACATGGTCACCAACAGTGCACGAGGGTTCCCTTTGTCCACTTCCTCATCAACGCTTGTTATTTCTTGTTTTGCTTCTTTTGTTTTTTTTTTTTTCTCTTCTTTTGGTACTAGCCATTCTGACTGGTGTGAGGTGATAGCTCGTTGTGATTTTTGCGTGTGTGTGACCGTTAATGTACAATTACATGAGCAACATGGTTACTGGACTCCCCCTCCCACTATCTTATCAAGTCCCCCCCACCCCTTACCCCATTACAGTCACTGTCCTTCGGCGTCGTAAGACGCTGTGGAATCCCTACCTGTCTTCTCTGTGTTATGCTGCCTTCCCCGGGCCCCGGCACCCCCGCCGCCCCACCCCCTACGTTATGTGTGCGAGCCGTAATGCCCCTTTTTCCCCACTTATCCCTCCCTCCCCACCCATCCTCCCCAGTCCCTTTCCCTTTGGTAACTGTTAGTCCACTCTTGGGTTCTGTGAGTCTGCTGCTGTTTTGTTCCTTCAGTTTCTGCTTTGTTCTTTTACTCCACAGATGAGTGAAGTCATCTGATGCTTGTCTTTCTCCATCCTGCTCATTTCACTGAGCATAATACCCTCTAGCTCCATCCGTGTTGTCGCAAACGGTAGGATTTCTTTTCTTCTTACGGCTGAATAATATTCCATCTTGCGTATGTACCACCTCTTCTTTATCCATCCGCCTACTGACGGACACTCACGTTGCTTCCATTTCTTGGCTATTGTGCGTAGTGCTGTGATAGACATAGGGGTGCGTGTGTCTTTTTCAAACTAGGCTCCTGCATTCTTAGGGTACATTGCTGGGAGTGGAATTCCTGGGTCAAATGGTATTTGTACTTTTCTGTTTTTTGAGGAACCTCCATACTGCTTTCCACAATGGTTGAACTGAGATGTACATGCCCACCAGCAGTGTCGCAGGGTTCCCCTTTCTCCACATCCTCGCCACCGTCTGTTGTTGTGTGTCTTCCCGATGGTGGCCGTCCTGACTGGTGTGAGGTGATATCTCATGGTGGTGGTTTTAATTTGCATTTCTCTGATGATCGTAGCGATGTGGAGCATCTTTCCGTGTGCCTGCTGGCCACCTGAATTTCTTCTTTGGAGAAGTGTCTGTTCAGATCCTCTGCCCATGTTTTAATTGGATTATTTGCTTTTTGTGTGTGGAGGTGCGTGGGCACTTCATACTTATTTTAGATGTCATCAACCCCTTATCGGATATGCCATCTTTGAATCTGTCCTCCCATGCTGTCGGATGTCTTTGTTCTACTGATGGTGCTTAAACAGAATCCTATACCCCCTGCCATCTCGTTCCAATTCTGAGTCAATTATTTTTTTTTTTTTTTTTTTTCCCCCCCTCAGAACACCAACCCGCCAAGAAAACTGGAACGAAGAGGAGAAGATGTGATACGGGAACATCGAGCCTAAACTGAGAGGTGAGATGGTGGAGACTGGTAGTAAGTATCTTTCCATGTGCTGCTTTCAAGGTTCACGGGGAAAAAAGGTTGCCACGGAGGTAAGGCCCGGGATGTGGACGTCACCTGGTATCGGTGGAGCCACCTAGCCACTAGCCATTAACGGGAAGGCTAGCGTGCGGCACTGTTATTTCCTGCGGAGTTACACGTGCGGCGTCCCCCCGTTGCAGTTCGGTCAGGCCCCGTGTGGGACTGCCCTGGCACTGGCCGGGGTGGATCTGAGAGCTGTGCCCGTTCCTGCTGGGCTGCCCCAGCATCCCTCTCAGAACAAGGCCTCCAAAGTGCTCCTGGGAGAGAGACAGAGAGAGAGAGAGAGACAGAGAGAGAGAATTATGCCCAAGAGACAGGGGCAACTTTTTGCTGGAGCTCCATGAGCATGTTTCTGATTTTTATGTTGAGATCCCTCTCACAAAGATGGATCGAGTCCAGTTACCAGGTTCCTTTGGCTTTGACGTTTCGTATTTGTAGGTGGCGCCCTGTACAGCGCCCAGAAGCTTTTCCCTCTGGAGCTGCTCAGCCCTTGGGGTGATGGCAGGCAGGGGTCACGGGGGCGGCGCTGGTGCCCGCGGGAGGGAAGAGGTCTTTCCCGCTTCCCGGCCGCAGTGCCTGTGTCCACCGCCAGGGCCAGTTTGCGGAGCACGCAGGGAGAAGCCTCTGTGCTTTGCACCCGTGGCTGCCGTAGGTGGGGCCGTCCTGTCGCTGGCCTGGCGCGATGGAGGGGGGCAGCCGGTTTGCGAGCCGGTGCTGGCGGGGGAGGAAGGTGCAGCAGGCCGCCGTGTTGTGTTATCAGTCACATCACGGTGGGGGGCTTTGGAGCTACGTAGGCAGCCAGGGTGGGTGGAGCGCCCGGAGCTCCTAAAAGTTCCCCCACCTGCTGGGCAGAGTGCACCCGGACAGTTTTGCGCACCTGTGCTTTCTCCCGAGCGGCAAGCTCTGTGCAACCCTTGCCCCTTTAGCAGCTCTCTCGCTGTTAGGAAGTCTCTCAGACTGCCCGCCTTTCTTTCATCCCACAGCAGCCGGATGTGGATCCCTGTGTTGGCGCGAGTGGCAGGAACCTCAAGTCTCTCCAAGTGCTCCGCCTGTCTTTGCTTTCCAACCCCACCGGTCCTCCAGAGCATCACGTGAGGTAGGTCCGTGCTCCCAGAGCAGATCTCCAGGGCTGGGTGTTCAGCAGCCCTAGGCCTCCACCCGCCTCCCCGTTTCCGTTTCTCTTCCTCCCTCCGGTGAGCTCGGGTGCGGGAAGGGCCTGCCGGGTCCCTCCGGATCACGGCTTTGGTACGTCACCCTTCACCTTGAGGTGACGGCCTGCCGCGGCAGCCTCCTCTCCTGCTTCTCTTCCAGGATCTGGTGTAGTTGTTGTATTTCCACACTGTATGAATGTACGCATGTATGTGGTTTTCGGAGGAGGTTTCTGCCTCCCCTCTCACACTGCCTGCCGTCTTTAATCCCACCAAGCCATCTTTAATTTTTTTTTTTTTTTCTTTTTCAGTTTCAGTTTCACTTGGATAGGGTACCTTTTCCCACCCCTTCAACTTGTAGTTTGTCTGTGTGCTTGGATCTCAAGTGAGCCTCCTGTAAGGGAGCACGTAGGCGGTCTTGAGTTTTCATCCATTCATTCAACCCTGTGTCTTTTGTTTGGAGCATTTAAAGTCTTTCCCTTTACTGTGATAATTGATAGCTGTGTCCTTATGGCACTTCTTCAACTTGATTTCTGTCTCCTTTTCGCTTGTAGTTCTTCTCTGTGCTTTCATCGTTGCTCTCCTGGTTATGAGCGATAGGTTTGTTGAGTATTATGCTTTCTTACCTGTCTGTCTTGTCTGTCTGTCTGTCTGTCTGTCTGTCTGTCTATCTGTCTATCTTATCTATCTGATCTCTCTACTCTCATCTATCTACTGTCATCTCTGTGTCTATCTATCCAAACTATCTAATCTACCACCTATCTGTCTGTTATCTGTCATCTATATGTATCTATATCAATGTGGCTATCTAACCTATATGTATCTATATCATCTATCTAGTCTGTCATCTTATCAATCTATCTACCTGTCATCTATCTATGTGTATCTATAGGTGTCTGTCTAATCTGTCCACCTGATCTATCATGTATCATCTATCTAATCTGTCTGTCTGCCTAGTCTGTCTAATCTCTCTATATGTATCTATATGGTCTATGTAACCTATCATTCTATCTCATCTGTCAGTCTGATCTAATCTATCCATCTATCTCATGTATCTGTCTCAATCTATCTATGTGTTTATTTATTTTGTCCATTTTTGTCAACGTACCGTCACTAGGTGCGCAGTCATTCCTCTGTCTCCTTCTCAGTCTTGATTCCTTGTGTTTGTTTCTGTGAGTTAGCTATGTCTTTGGGTCTTGAGAGGAGTGGCCGTGGGTTGGAACACCTGGGTAGGTGGCCCGAGTCCGCTGGGTGTAGATGGCCGGCTGGACTCTCTAACCAGTGCGGGCTGGGGCCCTCCGGGTGCTCTGCCCTGGGGCTGGCCCTGCCGGGGCGGCTGCGTGAGCTGCGGGGCAGATCCGAGGCCCCACACAGGGAGCACCCCGGCCGGCCTGCTGGGGCCGAGGCAGGTGCACGCCCAGTAGTAGGTCTGTGTGCCTGCGCGCCGATGTCACCTGGGTGGCCCTGCTTGGCCGCCCATCTCCAGAGAGCATGTGTAGTCGCAGGTTCAGTGAGCCGCCTTCTTGGGGACACGCGGGGCTGGTGTGGGCTAGTGGCCCGTGGGCTTGCTGAGGTGGCAGGCCAGCTAGCTCGCGGGGAAACTGCTCCCCTCTGTTGTCAAGGTGGAGGTGGAGTTTCAGTGCATTTAGGCATTTAGATGTGAGTGAGGTCTATCTGAAATGGAATAGTAGCATTTAGAGCTGTGTTTTCTGTTGGTGTGGAAAGGGTGCTGAGCATAAAGAGTTGGGTGGCGGTGGCAGGAATTCGAGGAATGTTGATGTCCTTGCATTTATTTATGTTCTGTTAAGGGAAGTGATTCTGAAGTAACTTTTTACTCATGTATGAAGGTGGTGCGTAAGGGTCACCCCACGTCAGTCATGGTGAGATGAAGTGAGGTGGTAGAATTAAAGCCTGTACCCCTTGGCCTTATACGTAGGAGACGCACCGTGGGTGCTCTTTGCTGCTCTCCTGTCCTGGCTTATTGCCTTAACTAACGTGATGGTTCAGAGTGGTCCCAGCGAGATTTCCAGCAAAATCTTTCTACAATTGCATAGAAACACTTGGGATATCTATATCCCCAGAGGCTAGTGGAAAAGTTTACTCTTTCTGGTCACTGTTTGCAAGTTGTTCGCTCTATCGCGCATTTCTTTGTTACTTTTAGACCGATAGGGGCAGTGATACACGCACGCGCGCGCGCGCGCACACACACACACACACACACACACACACACACACAGAATTAAACATGTTTAAGAACCAAAATGAAAAGAGTGGTTTTCTGTGTCACAGCAGGGATTCCCTAGCCTGCGGCGAGCTCAGAGCAGTGGCAGAGAAGAGGGAAGGGGCCTCGTTAGCCAACCCGGTCTCCCTCCTCTGGACTTGCCTCCCCCTGGGCTGTCATCCCTTAAACGCTCAGCACGCAGGCCTCGCGTGGAGCACGCACAGTCATAAAACGCGGCTACTTCCACATCCCGGTCACTGGGGCGTGGGGCATGTTACATTGTTCGGTGTGGCTCAAAGCGTTATCACTCGTGTATGTGAGTTCTTCCTCTGTAGCAGAGTGAAAGAGTAAAGACAGCCAGAGGCATATTAGCAAGAACAGGGTTTAGTGGGAAAATACAATACACCCACACAGATCTGGGAAAGACTTTCTTTAATGGATAGCAGGGAGGATAGGAAGCGCCAACAAAAGGACATGGGCCTTGTACGGGGCTGGGGGAGACCGGTAGACGGCCGCAAGGGTGGCGGCGTGTCCAGCGCGTCACCGTCGTCGGGGGTAGGGCTGAGCCCGGCGGTTGTGCCACGTGTGGCATCGGGCCGGTGGGGACCGGAAGATGGCCCGCAGGGGCGCAGTGGTGCGCATAGGCGCGCCGGCCGTGTCAGAGTCGGGCCCCGGGCCGGCGGCCCACGGCGGCGGCGTGGTGTCCATGGGCTGGCCGGCCGTGTCAGAGTCCGGCCCCAGGGCGGCGGCGGCCCACGGCGGCGGCGTGGTGTCCATGGGCTCGCCGGCCGTGTCAGAGTCCGGCCCCAGGGCGGCGGCGGCCCACGGCGGCAGCGTGGTGTCCATGGGCTCGCCGGCCGTGTCAGAGTCCGGCCCCAGGGCGGCGGCGGCCCACGGCGGCGGCGTGGTGTCCATGGGCTCGCCGGCCGTGTCAGAGTCCGGCCCCAGGGCGGCGGCGGCCCACGGCGGCGGCGTGGTGTCCATGGGCTCGCCGGCCGAGTCAGAGTCCGGCCCCAGGGCGGCGGCGGCCCACGGCGGCGGCGTGGTGTCCATGGGCTCGCCGGCCGAGTCAGAGTCCCGCCCCAGGGCGGCGGCGGCCCACGGCGGCGGCGTGGTGTCCATGGGCTCGCCGGCCGTATCAGAGTCCGGCCCCAGGGCGGCGGCGGCCCACGGCGGCGGCGTGGTGTCCATGGGCTCGCCGGCCGTGTCAGAGTCCGGCCCCAGGGCGGCGGTGGCCCACGGGGGCGGCATGGTGTTCAGAGGCTCGCCCTCCGCGTCAGAGTCCGGCCCCAGCGGTGTGGTGTCCATAGGTCCTTCGTTTGAGACAGGCATGAGAATAGGGTACGAAGCTAGGGAGAGCTTCCAACTCCTCCTCAGACCTCCTCAGCGCGCACGGAGCTGCCCAGCTAGGGCAGCCTCTGATAGGTCAGCCAGGGGACGCATCACAGAGCAGCCGCCCGGGCAACCGTGATGTCACCCAGGGGGGAGGGGAGCCCCCACTGCCGTGAGCACACCAGCCCCACCCAGAGGAGACCCTGGCCCAGTGTCACAGGGCGTGGGCCCCACGCCAGCCCCAGTAGTGTCCCCAGCCCTCCCCCCCCCCCCCCCCCGGGACTGCCCGCCGAGGGCCGTGCAGGTGTCAGGGCCAGCCAGACCACCACGCAGACCATTCAGGGCCGCAGTGCTCACGTCTGTCAGAGCTACGCCCGCCCGGGTGTCGCCTCTGCACGCGCTTGGGACCCGGGGCGCGGCGGCCAATGCTGTGCCCCCGCGGTCCCTGAGGCCGGGGCTGCCGGGGCGCCGCCCGCCCTCGCCCCGGGCCTTCCCATCTTCTCTGGGAGGCCTGGAGCCAGACATGCTTCCTCCGCCATGGCCAGCCAGGCGGGTGACAGATTCCGAGGAGGGGACCGTCCGCGTGACTTCCCTTTCTAGCTAGCGGGCAGGTTCTTTCTTCGCTTCCCGGAAAGCGTAGGTCAGGGACCACCAGGTTTCAGCATAGCAACATTCCACGTTCTCACTGAGCCTGGCGGCCCAGATTTTTCTCTTTGGTCTCGTTTTGGGGCCTGTGTCTGGTATACGAGTAACACAACACAGTAAACTGGGAAACACTTTTTATTTTCTTACTGTCATTTTCTTATGTTTATTCATTTTGTTATCCTTAATCTACAGTTACATGAAGAACATTATGTTTCCTCGACTCCCCCCTTCACCAAGTCCCCCCCCACAAACCCCGTGACAGTCACTGTCCATCAGTGTAGTAGGATGCTGTAGAATCACTACTTGTCTGCTCTGTGTCGCACAGTCCTTCCTGTGCGCGCCCCCCCCCCCCAACCCCGCCCCACATTATACATGCTAATAATCGTAAGGCCCCCTTTCTTTTTCCCCACCGTTATCCCTCCCTTCCCACCCATCCTCCCCAGTCCCTTTCCCTTTGTGAGCTGTTAGTCCATTCTTGGGTTCTGTGATTCTGCTGCTGTTTTGTTCCTTCAGTTTCTCTTTGTTCTTATACTCCACATATGAGTGAAATCACTTGGTACTTGTCTTTCTCCGCCTGGCTTATTTCACTGAGCATAGTCATAATACCCTCTAGCTCCATCCGTGTTGTTGCCAACGGTAGGATTTGTTTTCTTCTTATGGCTGAGTGATACTCCATTGTGTATAGTATGTACCACGTCTTCTTTACCCATTCATCTGCTGATGGACACTTAGGTTGCTTCCATTTCTCGGCCCTTGTAAATAGCGCTGCGATAAGCATAGGGGTGCATCTGTCTTTTTCAAACTGGGCTGCTGCACTCTTAGGGTAAATTCCTAGAAGTGGAATTCCCGGGTCAAGTGGTATTTCTATTTTGAGCTTCCTGAGGAACCTCCATACTGCTTTCCACAATGGTTGAGCTGAGATGTCCATTCCCACCAGCAGTGTCGGAGGGTTCCCCTTTCTCCACATCCTCGCCACCGTCTGTTGTTGTGTGTCTTCCCCATGGTGGCCATCCTGACTGGTGTGAGGTGATACCTCATGGTGGTTTTAATTTGCATTTCTCTGAGGATTGGCGGTGTGGAGGATCTTTTCATGTGCCTGTTGGCCACCTCGATTTCTTCTTTGGAGAAGTGTCTGTTCAGATCCTCTGCCTATTTTTTAATGGGATTATTTGCTTTTCTTGTTTGTTGAGGTGCGTGAGCTCCTCTTTATGTATTTTGGATGTCAACCCTTTATCGGATCTGTCATTGATGAATATATTCTCGCATATACTTTAGGGTACCTTTTTGTTCTATTGAGGGTGTCCTTTGCTGTACAGAAGCTCTTCAGCTTGATGTAGTCCCACCAGTTCATTTCTGCTCTTGTTTCCCTTGCCCGGGGAGGTTATGTTCTTGAAGAAGTCGCTCATGTTTATGTCCAGGAGATTTGTGCCTATATGTTCTTTCCTGAGAGTTTTATGGTTTCATGACTCACATTCAGGTCTTGGATCCATTTCGAATTTACTCTTCTGTATGGGGTTAGACAGTGATCCAGTTTCATTCTCTTACGTGTAGCTGTCCAGTTTTGCCAGCACCGTCTGTTGAAGAGAGTGTCATTTCCCCATTGTATGTCCCCGGCTCCCTCATCATATATTAATTGACCACATATGTTTGGGTTAATGTCTGGAGTCTCTTATTCTGTTCCACCCGTCTGTGGCTCTGTTCTAGTGCCAGGAGCAAACTGTCTTGATCAAGACTGTGGCTTTGTAGTAGAGCTTGATGTTGGGGAGCGAGATACCGCACCCACCCACACACACACACACCACACACACACACACAGACCACACACACACACACACACACCACAGACACACACACACCACACACACACACCACACACACACACACACACACACACACAGAGAGAGACATGCTTTCTTCTTCCTTCTCAGGATTGCTTTGGCTATTCGGGATCTTTGGCGTTTCCATATGAATTTTTGAACTATTTGTTCCAGTACGTGGAAGAATGCTGTTGGTGATTTGATAGGGACTGCATCCGATCTGTGGATTGCTTTGGGCAGGATGGCCATTCTGACGATATTAATTCTTCCTAGCCAAGAGCGTGGGATGAGTTTCCATTTGTTAGCGTCCTCTTTAATTTCTCTTAAGAGTGTCTTATAGTTTTCAGGGTATAGGTCTTTCGCTTCCTTGGTTAGGTTTATTCCTAGGTATTTTATTCTTTTTGATGCAGTTGTGAATGGAATTGTTTTCCTGATTTCCCTCTCCTTTGGTTCATTGTTAGTGTACAGGAAAGCCGCAGATTTCTGTGTGTTGGTTTTGTGTCCCGCAGCTCTGCTGTATTCCGGTTATCAGTTCTAGCAGTTTTGGAGTGGAGTCTTCAGGGTTTCCTTACGTACAGTATCGTGTCATCTGCAGATGGTGACCGCCTAGCTGCTTCTTTACCAGTCTGGATTCCTTGTATTTCTTTGTCTGGTCTAATTGCCGTGGCTGGGACCCCCGGGACTGTGTTGAATAACGGTGGGGCGAGTGGGCACCCCTGTCTCGTTCCCCGTCTCAGAGGAACGGCTTTCAGCCTCTCGCTGTTGAGTATGACGTTGGCTGTGGGTTTGTCATATACGGCCTTTATTAGGTTGAGGTGCTCGCCCTGTATACCCATTTGGCTGAGAGTTTTTATCGTGAATGGATGTTGCATTTTGTCGGATGCTTTTTCAGCATCTGTGGAGATGATCATGTGGTTTTTGTCTTTCTTTCTGTTTATGTGGTGGATGGTGTGGATGGATTTTCGAATGCTGTCACCATCCTTGCATCCCTGGGATGATTCCCACTTGATCAGGGTGTTTGATCCCCTTGATGTATTTTTGAATTTGGTTTGCTAATATTTTGTTCATTTCCTAGGTATTCTTGCTCCTCATCCGCAGTTCCTGAAAATCCTTCTGAGCCACGACTGTCCAATGGGTGTCTTGTTAGGTTAATGCAGAGGCTTTGGGGCCCTAGCCCAGGGTAGAGGCTGGTCGCCAGGGGCACCAGGCTTGTGGTTAGCGGGTGGGAACTTGCAGCCCCCAGCCCCCAGGGAAGGAAGAGGAAAGGGATGAGGGCTGGAGGTTGAATCAGCAATGGCCAGCGATTTAGTCAGCCATGACTCTGCAGTGAAGCCCTCACAGAACCCTATGAGAAGAGCACAGCTCTCTCTCTCATCTCCTGCTTCTCTGTCAGAGCTTCCACGCTTGGGGAACCAGGTCGCCTGCACATGCCACCATGCCAGGCCCCAAGTCCCGGGAGGATAGAAGCTCCTTTACTTGGGACCTTGCCGTGTGTGCGCGTGCGTGTGCGTGTGAAGCGCGCGCGTGCGCTGCTGTGTCCTTTATGATACTCTTTGTTAAACTGGTAAACGTGTTTTCCTGAGCTGCTGAGGCACCCTAGCGACTTGGGCAGTACCTAAGGGGGAGGTCGTTGGAACTTCCAATCCTAGCCTGTATGTAGGTGGGAAGCACAAGCTAATTGCATGGGCCTGGCAACCGGGCTCTGGAGTTGGGGGTGGAGGGCAGTCTTGAGGATAGAAACCTTACCCTGGGGAATCTTGTGCTGCGTCCAGGCAGATGTCATCAGAGTTGAGAGTTCTCAGAAACCCTGCTGGTGTTGGAGAATTGCTTGGTGGTGTATGCATTGGGAACAGGTCCGGTATCCTGAAGGGAGTTCCACTGCTGTGTATGAAAAAGAACGCTGGGTCATGTGGTACCGCTATGGATATTTTTAGGAACCTCCACACTGTTTCCCATAGTAGCTGCACCAGTTTACATGGTCACCAACAGTGCACGAGGGTTCCCTTTGTCCACTTCCTCATCAACGCTTGTTATTTCTTGTTTTGCTTCTTTTGTTTTTTTTTTTTTCTCTTCTTTTGGTACTAGCCATTCTGACTGGTGTGAGGTGATAGCTCGTTGTGATTTTTGCGTGTGTGTGACCGTTAATGTACAATTACATGAGCAACATGGTTACTGAACTCCCCCTCCCACTATCTTATCAAGTCCCCCCCACCCCTTACCCCATTACAGTCACTGTCCTTCGGCGTCGTAAGACGCTGTGGAATCCCTACCTGTCTTCTCTGTGTTATGCTGCCTTCCCCGGGCCCCGGCACCCCCGCCGCCCCACCCCCTACGTTATGTGTGCGAGCCGTAATGCCCCTTTTTCCCCACTTATCCCTCCCTCCCCACCCATCCTCCCCAGTCCCTTTCCCTTTGGTAACTGTTAGTCCACTCTTGGGTTCTGTGAGTCTGCTGCTGTTTTGTTCCTTCAGTTTCTGCTTTGTTCTTTTACTCCACAGATGAGTGAAGTCATCTGATGCTTGTCTTTCTCCATCCTGCTCATTTCACTGAGCATAATACCCTCTAGCTCCATCCGTGTTGTCGCAAACGGTAGGATTTCTTTTCTTCTTACGGCTGAATAATATTCCATCTTGCGTATGTACCACCTCTTCTTTATCCATCCGCCTACTGACGGACACTCACGTTGCTTCCATTTCTTGGCTATTGTGCGTAGTGCTGTGATAGACATAGGGGTGCGTGTGTCTTTTTCAAACTAGGCTCCTGCATTCTTAGGGTACATTGCTGGGAGTGGAATTCCTGGGTCAAATGGTATTTGTACTTTTCTGTTTTTTGAGGAACCTCCATACTGCTTTCCACAATGGTTGAACTGAGATGTACATGCCCACCAGCAGTGTCGCAGGGTTCCCCTTTCTCCACATCCTCGCCAACGTCTGTTGTTGTGTGTCTTCCCGATGGTGGCCGTCCTGACTGGTGTGAGGTGATATCTCATGGTGGTGGTTTTAATTTGCATTTCTCTGATGATCGTAGCGATGTGGAGCATCTTTCCGTGTGCCTGCTGGCCACCTGAATTTCTTCTTTGGAGAAGTGTCTGTTCAGATCCTCTGCCCATGTTTTAATTGGATTATTTGCTTTTTGTGTGTGGAGGTGCGTGGGCACTTCATACTTATTTTAGATGTCATCAACCCCTTATCAGATATGCCATCTTTGAATCTGTCCTCCCATGCTGTCGGATGTCTTTGTTCTACTGATGGTGCTTAAACAGAATCCTATACCCCCTGCCATCTCGTTCCAATTCTGAGTCAATTTTTTTTTTTTTTTTTTTTTCCCCCCCTCAGAACACCAACCCGCCAAGAAAACTGGAACGAAGAGGAGAAGATGTGATACGGGAACATCGAGCCTAAACTGAGAGGTGAGATGGTGGAGACTGGTAGTAAGTATCTTTCCATGTGCTGCTTTCAAGGTTCACGGGGAAAAAAGGTTGCCACGGAGGTAAGGCCCGGGATGTGGACGTCACCTGGTATCGGTGGAGCCACCTAGCCACTAGCCATTAACGGGAAGGCTAGCGTGCGGCACTGTTATTTCCTGCGGAGTTACACGTGCGGCGTCCCCCCGTTGCAGTTCGGTCAGGCCCCGTGTGGGACTGCCCTGGCACTGGCCGGGGTGGATCTGAGAGCTGTGCCCGTTCCTGCTGGGCTGCCCCAGCATCCCTCTCAGAACAAGGCCTCCAAAGTGCTCCTGGGAGAGAGACAGAGAGAGAGAGAGAGACAGAGAGAGAGAATTATGCCCAAGAGACAGGGGCAACTTTTTGCTGGAGCTCCATGAGCATGTTTCTGATTTTTATGTTGAGATCCCTCTCACAAAGATGGATCGAGTCCAGTTACCAGGTTCCTTTGGCTTTGACGTTTCGTATTTGTAGGTGGCGCCCTGTACAGCGCCCAGAAGCTTTTCCCTCTGGAGCTGCTCAGCCCTTGGGGTGATGGCAGGCAGGGGTCACGGGGGCGGCGCTGGTGCCCGCGGGAGGGAAGAGGTCTTTCCCACTTCCCGGCCGCAGTGCCTGTGTCCACCGCCAGGGCCAGTTTGCGGAGCACGCGGGGAGAAGCCTCTGTGCTTTGCACCCGTGGCTGCCGTAGGTGGGGCCGTCCTGTCGCTGGCCTGGCGCGATGGAGGGGGGCAGCCGGTTTGCGAGCCGGTGCTGGCGGGGGAGGAAGGTGCAGCAGGCCGCCGTGTTGTGTTATCAGTCACATCACGGTGGGGGGCTTTGGAGCTACGTAGGCAGCCAGGGTGGGTGGAGCGCCCGGAGCTCCTAAAAGTTCCCCCACCTGCTGGGCAGAGTGCACCCGGACAGTTTTGCGCACCTGTGCTTTCTCCCGAGCGGCAAGCTCTGTGCAACCCTTGCCCCTTTAGCAGCTCTCTCGCTGTTAGGAAGTCTCTCAGACTGCCCGCCTTTCTTTCATCCCACAGCAGCCGGATGTGGATCCCTGTGTTGGCGCGAGTGGCAGGAACCTCAAGTCTCTCCAAGTGCTCCGCCTGTCTTTGCTTTCCAACCCCACCGGTCCTCCAGAGCATCACGTGAGGTAGGTCCGTGCTCCCAGAGCAGATCTCCAGGGCTGGGTGTTCAGCAGCCCTAGGCCTCCACCCGCCTCCCCGTTTCCGTTTCTCTTCCTCCCTCCGGTGAGCTCGGGTGCGGGAAGGGCCTGCCGGGTCCCTCCGGATCACGGCTTTGGTACGTCACCCTTCACCTTGAGGTGACGGCCTGCCGCGGCAGCCTCCTCTCCTGCTTCTCTTCCAGGATCTGGTGTAGTTGTTGTATTTCCACACTGTATGAATGTACGCATGTATGTGGTTTTCGGAGGAGGTTTCTGCCTCCCCTCTCACACTGCCTGCCGTCTTTAATCCCACCAAGCCATCTTTAATTTTTTTTTTTTTTTCTTTTTCAGTTTCAGTTTCACTTGGATAGGGTACCTTTTCCCACCCCTTCAACTTGTAGTTTGTCTGTGTGCTTGGATCTCAAGTGAGCCTCCTGTAAGGGAGCACGTAGGCGGTCTTGAGTTTTCATCCATTCATTCAACCCTGTGTCTTTTGTTTGGAGCATTTAAAGTCTTTCCCTTTACTGTGATAATTGATAGCTGTGTCCTTATGGCACTTCTTCAACTTGATTTCTGTCTCCTTTTCGCTTGTAGTTCTTCTCTGTGCTTTCATCGTTGCTCTCCTGGTTATGAGCGATAGGTTTGTTGAGTATTATGCTTTCTTACCTGTCTGTCTTGTCTGTCTGTCTGTCTGTCTGTCTGTCTGTCTGTCTATCTGTCTATCTTATCTATCTGATCTGTCTACTCTCATCTATCTACTGTCATCTCTGTGTCTATCTATCCAAACTATCTAATCTACCACCTATCTGTCTGTTATCTGTCATCTATATGTATCTATATCAATGTGGCTATCTAACCTATATGTATCTATATCATCTATCTAGTCTGTCATCTTATCAATCTATCTACCTGTCATCTATCTATGTGTATCTATAGGTGTCTGTCTAATCTGTCCACCTGATCTATCATGTATCATCTATCTAATCTGTCTGTCTGCCTAGTCTGTCTAATCTCTCTATATGTATCTATATGGTCTATGTAACCTATCATTCTATCTCATCTGTCAGTCTGATCTAATCTATCCATCTATCTCATGTATCTGTCTCAATCTATCTATGTGTTTATTTATTTTGTCCATTTTTGTCAACGTACCGTCACTAGGCGCGCAGTCATTCCTCTGTCTCCTTCTCAGTCTTGATTCCTTGTGTTTGTTTCTGTGAGTTAGCTATGTCTTTGGGTCTTGAGAGGAGTGGCCGTGGGTTGGAACACCTGGGTAGGTGGCCCGAGTCCGCTGGGTGTAGATGGCCGGCTGGACTCTCTAACCAGTGCGGGCTGGGGCCCTCCGGGTGCTCTGCCCTGGGGCTGGCCCTGCCGGGGCGGCTGCGTGAGCTGCGGGGCAGATCCGAGGCCCCACACAGGGAGCACCCCGGCCGGCCTGCTGGGGCCGAGGCAGGTGCACGCCCAGTAGTAGGTCTGTGTGCCTGCGCGCCGATGTCACCTGGGTGGCCCTGCTTGGCCGCCCATCTCCAGAGAGCATGTGTAGTCGCAGGTTCAGTGAGCCGCCTTCTTGGGGACACGCGGGGCTGGTGTGGGCTAGTGGCCCGTGGGCTTGCTGAGGTAGCAGGCCAGCTAGCTCGCGGGGAAACTGCTCCCCTCTGTTGTCAAGGTGGAGGTGGAGTTTCAGTGCATTTAGGCATTTAGATGTGAGTGAGGTCTATCTGAAATGGAATAGTAGCATTTAGAGCTGTGTTTTCTGTTGGTGTGGAAAGGGTGCTGAGCATAAAGAGTTGGGTGGCGGTGGCAGGAATTCGAGGAATGTTGATGTCCTTGCATTTATTTATGTTCTGTTAAGGGAAGTGATTCTGAAGTAACTTTTTACTCATGTATGAAGGTGGTGCGTAAGGGTCACCCCACGTCAGTCATGGTGAGATGAAGTGAGGTGGTAGAATTAAAGCCTGTACCCCTTGGCCTTATACGTAGGAGACGCACCGTGGGTGCTCTTTGCTGCTCTCCTGTCCTGGCTTATTGCCTTAACTAACGTGATGGTTCAGAGTGGTCCCAGCGAGATTTCCAGCAAAATCTTTCTACAATTGCATAGAAACACTTGGGATATCTATATCCCCAGAGGCTAGTGGAAAAGTTTACTCTTTCTGGTCACTGTTTGCAAGTTGTTCGCTCTATCGCGCATTTCTTTGTTACTTTTAGACCGATAGGGGCAGTGATACACGCACGCGCGCGCGCGCGCACACACACACACACACACACACACACACACACACAGAATTAAACATGTTTAAGAACCAAAATGAAAAGAGTGGTTTTCTGTGTCACAGCAGGGATTCCCTAGCCTGCGGCGAGCTCAGAGCAGTGGCAGAGAAGAGGGAAGGGGCCTCGTTAGCCAACCCGGTCTCCCTCCTCTGGACTTGCCTCCCCCTGGGCTGTCATCCCTTAAACGCTCAGCACGCAGGCCTCGCGTGGAGCACGCACAGTCATAAAACGCGGCTACTTCCACATCCCGGTCACTGGGGCGTGGGGCATGTTACATTGTTCGGTGTGGCTCAAAGCGTTATCACTCGTGTATGTGAGTTCTTCCTCTGTAGCAGAGTGAAAGAGTAAAGACAGCCAGAGGCATATTAGCAAGAACAGGGTTTAGTGGGAAAATACAATACACCCACACAGATCTGGGAAAGACTTTCTTTAATGGATAGCAGGGAGGATAGGAAGCGCCAACAAAAGGACATGGGCCTTGTACGGGGCTGGGGGAGACCGGTAGACGGCCGCAAGGGTGGCGGCGTGTCCAGCGCGTCACCGTCGTCGGGGGTAGGGCTGAGCCCGGCGGTTGTGCCACGTGTGGCATCGGGCCGGTGGGGACCGGAAGATGGCCCGCAGGGGCGCAGTGGTGCGCATAGGCGCGCCGGCCGTGTCAGAGTCGGGCCCCGGGCCGGCGGCCCACGGCGGCGGCGTGGTGTCCATGGGCTGGCCGGCCGTGTCAGAGTCCGGCCCCAGGGCGGCGGCGGCCCACGGCGGCGGCGTGGTGTCCATGGGCTCGCCGGCCGTGTCAGAGTCCGGCCCCAGGGCGGCGGCGGCCCACGGCGGCAGCGTGGTGTCCATGGGCTCGCCGGCCGTGTCAGAGTCCGGCCCCAGGGCGGCGGCGGCCCACGGCGGCGGCGTGGTGTCCATGGGCTCGCCGGCCGTGTCAGAGTCCGGCCCCAGGGCGGCGGCGGCCCACGGCGGCGGCGTGGTGTCCATGGGCTCGCCGGCCGAGTCAGAGTCCGGCCCCAGGGCGGCGGCGGCCCACGGCGGCGGCGTGGTGTCCATGGGCTCGCCGGCCGAGTCAGAGTCCCGCCCCAGGGCGGCGGCGGCCCACGGCGGCGGCGTGGTGTCCATGGGCTCGCCGGCCGTATCAGAGTCCGGCCCCAGGGCGGCGGCGGCCCACGGCGGCGGCGTGGTGTCCATGGGCTCGCCGGCCGTGTCAGAGTCCGGCCCCAGGGCGGCGGTGGCCCACGGGGGCGGCATGGTGTTCAGAGGCTCGCCCTCCGCGTCAGAGTCCGGCCCCAGCGGTGTGGTGTCCATAGGTCCTTCGTTTGAGACAGGCATGAGAATAGGGTACGAAGCTAGGGAGAGCTTCCAACTCCTCCTCAGACCTCCTCAGCGCGCACGGAGCTGCCCAGCTAGGGCAGCCTCTGATAGGTCAGCCAGGGGACGCATCACAGAGCAGCCGCCCGGGCAACCGTGATGTCACCCAGGGGGGAGGGGAGCCCCCACTGCCGTGAGCACACCAGCCCCACCCAGAGGAGACCCTGGCCCAGTGTCACAGGGCGTGGGCCCCACGCCAGCCCCAGTAGTGTCCCCAGCCCTCCCCCCCCCCCCCCCCCGGGACTGCCCGCCGAGGGCCGTGCAGGTGTCAGGGCCAGCCAGACCACCACGCAGACCATTCAGGGCCGCAGTGCTCACGTCTGTCAGAGCTACGCCCGCCCGGGTGTCGCCTCTGCACGCGCTTGGGACCCGGGGCGCGGCGGCCAATGCTGTGCCCCCGCGGTCCCTGAGGCCGGGGCTGCCGGGGCGCCGCCCGCCCTCGCCCCGGGCCTTCCCATCTTCTCTGGGAGGCCTGGAGCCAGACATGCTTCCTCCGCCATGGCCAGCCAGGCGGGTGACAGATTCCGAGGAGGGGACCGTCCGCGTGACTTCCCTTTCTAGCTAGCGGGCAGGTTCTTTCTTCGCTTCCCGGAAAGCGTAGGTCAGGGACCACCAGGTTTCAGCATAGCAACATTCCACGTTCTCACTGAGCCTGGCGGCCCAGATTTTTCTCTTTGGTCTCGTTTTGGGGCCTGTGTCTGGTATACGAGTAACACAACACAGTAAACTGGGAAACACTTTTTATTTTCTTACTGTCATTTTCTTATGTTTATTCATTTTGTTATCCTTAATCTACAGTTACATGAAGAACATTATGTTTCCTCGACTCCCCCCTTCACCAAGTCCCCCCCCACAAACCCCGTGACAGTCACTGTCCATCAGTGTAGTAGGATGCTGTAGAATCACTACTTGTCTGCTCTGTGTCGCACAGTCCTTCCTGTGCGCGCCCCCCCCCCCCAACCCCGCCCCACATTATACATGCTAATAATCGTAAGGCCCCCTTTCTTTTTCCCCACCGTTATCCCTCCCTTCCCACCCATCCTCCCCAGTCCCTTTCCCTTTGTGAGCTGTTAGTCCATTCTTGGGTTCTGTGATTCTGCTGCTGTTTTGTTCCTTCAGTTTCTCTTTGTTCTTATACTCCACATATGAGTGAAATCACTTGGTACTTGTCTTTCTCCGCCTGGCTTATTTCACTGAGCATAGTCATAATACCCTCTAGCTCCATCCGTGTTGTTGCCAACGGTAGGATTTGTTTTCTTCTTATGGCTGAGTGATACTCCATTGTGTATAGTATGTACCACGTCTTCTTTACCCATTCATCTGCTGATGGACACTTAGGTTGCTTCCATTTCTCGGCCCTTGTAAATAGCGCTGCGATAAGCATAGGGGTGCATCTGTCTTTTTCAAACTGGGCTGCTGCACTCTTAGGGTAAATTCCTAGAAGTGGAATTCCCGGGTCAAGTGGTATTTCTATTTTGAGCTTCCTGAGGAACCTCCATACTGCTTTCCACAATGGTTGAGCTGAGATGTCCATTCCCACCAGCAGTGTCGGAGGGTTCCCCTTTCTCCACATCCTCGCCACCGTCTGTTGTTGTGTGTCTTCCCCATGGTGGCCATCCTGACTGGTGTGAGGTGATACCTCATGGTGGTTTTAATTTGCATTTCTCTGAGGATTGGCGGTGTGGAGGATCTTTTCATGTGCCTGTTGGCCACCTCGATTTCTTCTTTGGAGAAGTGTCTGTTCAGATCCTCTGCCTATTTTTTAATGGGATTATTTGCTTTTCTTGTTTGTTGAGGTGCGTGAGCTCCTCTTTATGTATTTTGGATGTCAACCCTTTATCGGATCTGTCATTGATGAATATATTCTCGCATATACTTTAGGGTACCTTTTTGTTCTATTGAGGGTGTCCTTTGCTGTACAGAAGCTCTTCAGCTTGATGTAGTCCCACCAGTTCATTTCTGCTCTTGTTTCCCTTGCCCGGGGAGGTTATGTTCTTGAAGAAGTCGCTCATGTTTATGTCCAGGAGATTTGTGCCTATATGTTCTTTCCTGAGAGTTTTATGGTTTCATGACTCACATTCAGGTCTTGGATCCATTTCGAATTTACTCTTCTGTATGGGGTTAGACAGTGATCCAGTTTCATTCTCTTACGTGTAGCTGTCCAGTTTTGCCAGCACCGTCTGTTGAAGAGAGTGTCATTTCCCCATTGTATGTCCCCGGCTCCCTCATCATATATTAATTGACCACATATGTTTGGGTTAATGTCTGGAGTCTCTTATTCTGTTCCACCCGTCTGTGGCTCTGTTCTAGTGCCAGGAGCAAACTGTCTTGATCAAGACTGTGGCTTTGTAGTAGAGCTTGATGTTGGGGAGCGAGATACCGCACCCACCCACACACACACACACCACACACACACACACAGACCACACACACACACACACACCACAGACACACACACACCACACACACACACCACACACACACACACGCACACACACACACACACACACACACACACAGAGACATGCTTTCTTCTTCCTTCTCAGGATTGCTTTGGCTATTCGGGATCTTTGGCGTTTCCATATGAATTTTTGAACTATTTGTTCCAGTACGTGGAAGAATGCTGTTGGTGATTTGATAGGGACTGCATCTGATCTGTGGATTGCTTTGGGCAGGATGGCCATTCTGACGATATTAATTCTTCCTAGCCAAGAGCGTGGGATGAGTTTCCATTTGTTAGCGTCCTCTTTAATTTCTCTTAAGAGTGTCTTATAGTTTTCAGGGTATAGGTCTTTCGCTTCCTTGGTTAGGTTTATTCCTAGGTATTTTATTCTTTTTGATGCAGTTGTGAATGGAATTGTTTTCCTGATTTCCCTCTCCTTTGGTTCATTGTTAGTGTACAGGAAAGCCGCAGATTTCTGTGTGTTGGTTTTGTGTCCCGCAGCTCTGCTGTATTCCGGTTATCAGTTCTAGCAGTTTTGGAGTGGAGTCTTCAGGGTTTCCTTACGTACAGTATCGTGTCATCTGCAGATGGTGACCGCCTAGCTGCTTCTTTACCAGTCTGGATTCCTTGTATTTCTTTGTCTGGTCTAATTGCCGTGGCTGGGACCCCCGGGACTGTGTTGAATAACGGTGGGGCGAGTGGGCACCCCTGTCTCGTTCCCCGTCTCAGAGGAACGGCTTTCAGCCTCTCGCTGTTGAGTATGACGTTGGCTGTGGGTTTGTCATATACGGCCTTTATTAGGTTGAGGTGCTCGCCCTGTATACCCATTTGGCTGAGAGTTTTTATCGTGAATGGATGTTGCATTTTGTCGGATGCTTTTTCAGCATCTGTGGAGATGATCATGTGGTTTTTGTCTTTCTTTCTGTTTATGTGGTGGATGGTGTGGATGGATTTTCGAATGCTGTCACCATCCTTGCATCCCTGGGATGATTCCCACTTGATCAGGGTGTTTGATCCCCTTGATGTATTTTTGAATTTGGTTTGCTAATATTTTGTTCATTTCCTAGGTATTCTTGCTCCTCATCCGCAGTTCCTGAAAATCCTTCTGAGCCACGACTGTCCAATGGGTGTCTTGTTAGGTTAATGCAGAGGCTTTGGGGCCCTAGCCCAGGGTAGAGGCTGGTCGCCAGGGGCACCAGGCTTGTGGTTAGCGGGTGGGAACTTGCAGCCCCCAGCCCCCAGGGAAGGAAGAGGAAAGGGATGAGGGCTGGAGGTTGAATCAGCAATGGCCAGCGATTTAGTCAGCCATGACTCTGCAGTGAAGCCCTCACAGAACCCTATGAGAAGAGCACAGCTCTCTCTCTCATCTCCTGCTTCTCTGTCAGAGCTTCCATGCTTGGGGAACCAGGTCGCCTGCACATGCCACCATGCCAGGCCCCAAGTCCCGGGAGGATAGAAGCTCCTTTACTTGGGACCGTGCCGTGTGTGCGCGTGCGTGTGCGTGTGAAGCGCGCGCGTGCGCTGCTGTGTCCTTTATGATACTCTTTGTTAAACTGGTAAACGTGTTTTCCTGAGCTGCTGAGGCACCCTAGCGACTTGGGCAGTACCTAAGGGGGAGGTCGTTGGAACTTCCAATCCTAGCCTGTATGTAGGTGGGAAGCACAAGCTAATTGCATGGGCCTGGCAACCGGGCTCTGGAGTTGGGGGTGGAGGGCAGTCTTGAGGATAGAAACCTTACCCTGGGGAATCTTGTGCTGCGTCCAGGCAGATGTCATCAGAGTTGAGAGTTCTCAGAAACCCTGCTGGTGTTGGAGAATTGCTTGGTGGTGTATGCATTGGGAACAGGTCCGGTATCCTGAAGGGAGTTCCACTGCTGTGTATGAAAAAGAACGCTGGGTCATGTGGTACCGCTATGGATATTTTTAGGAACCTCCACACTGTTTCCCATAGTAGCTGCACCAATTTACATGGTCACCAACAGTGCACGAGGGTTCCCTTTGTCCACTTCCTCATCAACGCTTGTTATTTCTTGTTTTGCTTCTTTTGTTTTTTTTTTTTTCTCTTCTTTTGGTACTAGCCATTCTGACTGGTGTGAGGTGATAGCTCGTTGTGATTTTTGCGTGTGTGTGACCGTTAATGTACAATTACATGAGCAACATGGTTACTGGACTCCCCCTCCCACTATCTTATCAAGTCCCCCCCACCCCTTACCCCATTACAGTCACTGTCCTTCGGCGTCGTAAGACGCTGTGGAATCCCTACCTGTCTTCTCTGTGTTATGCTGCCTTCCCCGGGCCCCGGCACCCCCGCCGCCCCACCCCCTACGTTATGTGTGCGAGCCGTAATGCCCCTTTTTCCCCACTTATCCCTCCCTCCCCACCCATCCTCCCCAGTCCCTTTCCCTTTGGTAACTGTTAGTCCACTCTTGGGTTCTGTGAGTCTGCTGCTGTTTTGTTCCTTCAGTTTCTGCTTTGTTCTTTTACTCCACAGATGAGTGAAGTCATCTGATGCTTGTCTTTCTCCATCCTGCTCATTTCACTGAGCATAATACCCTCTAGCTCCATCCGTGTTGTCGCAAACGGTAGGATTTCTTTTCTTCTTACGGCTGAATAATATTCCATCTTGCGTATGTACCACCTCTTCTTTATCCATCCGCCTACTGACGGACACTCACGTTGCTTCCATTTCTTGGCTATTGTGCGTAGTGCTGTGATAGACATAGGGGTGCGTGTGTCTTTTTCAAACTAGGCTCCTGCATTCTTAGGGTACATTGCTGGGAGTGGAATTCCTGGGTCAAATGGTATTTGTACTTTTCTGTTTTTTGAGGAACCTCCATACTGCTTTCCACAATGGTTGAACTGAGATGTACATGCCCACCAGCAGTGTCGCAGGGTTCCCCTTTCTCCACATCCTCGCCACCGTCTGTTGTTGTGTGTCTTCCCGATGGTGGCCGTCCTGACTGGTGTGAGGTGATATCTCATGGTGGTGGTTTTAATTTGCATTTCTCTGATGATCGTAGCGATGTGGAGCATCTTTCCGTGTGCCTGCTGGCCACCTGAATTTCTTCTTTGGAGAAGTGTCTGTTCAGATCCTCTGCCCATGTTTTAATTGGATTATTTGCTTTTTGTGTGTGGAGGTGCGTGGGCACTTCATACTTATTTTAGATGTCATCAACCCCTTATCAGATATGCCATCTTTGAATCTGTCCTCCCATGCTGTCGGATGTCTTTGTTCTACTGATGGTGCTTAAACAGAATCCTATACCCCCTGCCATCTCGTTCCAATTCTGAGTCAATTTTTTTTTTTTTTTTTTTTTCCCCCCCTCAGAACACCAACCCGCCAAGAAAACTGGAACGAAGAGGAGAAGATGTGATACGGGAACATCGAGCCTAAACTGAGAGGTGAGATGGTGGAGACTGGTAGTAAGTATCTTTCCATGTGCTGCTTTCAAGGTTCACGGGGAAAAAAGGTTGCCACGGAGGTAAGGCCCGGGATGTGGACGTCACCTGGTATCGGTGGAGCCACCTAGCCACTAGCCATTAACGGGAAGGCTAGCGTGCGGCACTGTTATTTCCTGCGGAGTTACACGTGCGGCGTCCCCCCGTTGCAGTTCGGTCAGGCCCCGTGTGGGACTGCCCTGGCACTGGCCGGGGTGGATCTGAGAGCTGTGCCCGTTCCTGCTGGGCTGCCCCAGCATCCCTCTCAGAACAAGGCCTCCAGAGTGCTCCTGGGAGAGAGACAGAGAGAGAGAGAGAGACAGAGAGAGAGAATTATGCCCAAGAGACAGGGGCAACTTTTTGCTGGAGCTCCATGAGCATGTTTCTGATTTTTATGTTGAGATCCCTCTCACAAAGATGGATCGAGTCCAGTTACCAGGTTCCTTTGGCTTTGACGTTTCGTATTTGTAGGTGGCGCCCTGTACAGCGCCCAGAAGCTTTTCCCTCTGGAGCTGCTCAGCCCTTGGGGTGATGGCAGGCAGGGGTCACGGGGGCGGCGCTGGTGCCCGCGGGAGGGAAGAGGTCTTTCCCACTTCCCGGCCGCAGTGCCTGTGTCCACCGCCAGGGCCAGTTTGCGGAGCACGCGGGGAGAAGCCTCTGTGCTTTGCACCCGTGGCTGCCGTAGGTGGGGCCGTCCTGTCGCTGGCCTGGCGCGATGGAGGGGGGCAGCCGGTTTGCGAGCCGGTGCTGGCGGGGGAGGAAGGTGCAGCAGGCCGCCGTGTTGTGTTATCAGTCACATCACGGTGGGGGGCTTTGGAGCTACGTAGGCAGCCAGGGTGGGTGGAGCGCCCGGAGCTCCTAAAAGTTCCCCCACCTGCTGGGCAGAGTGCACCCGGACAGTTTTGCGCACCTGTGCTTTCTCCCGAGCGGCAAGCTCTGTGCAACCCTTGCCCCTTTAGCAGCTCTCTCGCTGTTAGGAAGTCTCTCAGACTGCCCGCCTTTCTTTCATCCCACAGCAGCCGGATGTGGATCCCTGTGTTGGCGCGAGTGGCAGGAACCTCAAGTCTCTCCAAGTGCTCCGCCTGTCTTTGCTTTCCAACCCCACCGGTCCTCCAGAGCATCACGTGAGGTAGGTCCGTGCTCCCAGAGCAGATCTCCAGGGCTGGGTGTTCAGCAGCCCTAGGCCTCCACCCGCCTCCCCGTTTCCGTTTCTCTTCCTCCCTCCGGTGAGCTCGGGTGCGGGAAGGGCCTGCCGGGTCCCTCCGGATCACGGCTTTGGTACGTCACCCTTCACCTTGAGGTGACGGCCTGCCGCGGCAGCCTCCTCTCCTGCTTCTCTTCCAGGATCTGGTGTAGTTGTTGTATTTCCACACTGTATGAATGTACGCATGTATGTGGTTTTCGGAGGAGGTTTCTGCCTCCCCTCTCACACTGCCTGCCGTCTTTAATCCCACCAAGCCATCTTTAATTTTTTTTTTTTTTTCTTTTTCAGTTTCAGTTTCACTTGGATAGGGTACCTTTTCCCACCCCTTCAACTTGTAGTTTGTCTGTGTGCTTGGATCTCAAGTGAGCCTCCTGTAAGGGAGCACGTAGGCGGTCTTGAGTTTTCATCCATTCATTCAACCCTGTGTCTTTTGTTTGGAGCATTTAAAGTCTTTCCCTTTACTGTGATAATTGATAGCTGTGTCCTTATGGCACTTCTTCAACTTGATTTCTGTCTCCTTTTCGCTTGTAGTTCTTCTCTGTGCTTTCATCGTTGCTCTCCTGGTTATGAGCGATAGGTTTGTTGAGTATTATGCTTTCTTACCTGTCTGTCTTGTCTGTCTGTCTGTCTGTCTGTCTGTCTGTCTGTCTATCTGTCTATCTTATCTATCTGATCTGTCTACTCTCATCTATCTACTGTCATCTCTGTGTCTATCTATCCAAACTATCTAATCTACCACCTATCTGTCTGTTATCTGTCATCTATATGTATCTATATCAATGTGGCTATCTAACCTATATGTATCTATATCATCTATCTAGTCTGTCATCTTATCAATCTATCTACCTGTCATCTATCTATGTGTATCTATAGGTGTCTGTCTAATCTGTCCACCTGATCTATCATGTATCATCTATCTAATCTGTCTGTCTGCCTAGTCTGTCTAATCTCTCTATATGTATCTATATGGTCTATGTAACCTATCATTCTATCTCATCTGTCAGTCTGATCTAATCTATCCATCTATCTCATGTATCTGTCTCAATCTATCTATGTGTTTATTTATTTTGTCCATTTTTGTCAACGTACCGTCACTAGGTGCGCAGTCATTCCTCTGTCTCCTTCTCAGTCTTGATTCCTTGTGTTTGTTTCTGTGAGTTAGCTATGTCTTTGGGTCTTGAGAGGAGTGGCCGTGGGTTGGAACACCTGGGTAGGTGGCCCGAGTCCGCTGGGTGTAGATGGCCGGCTGGACTCTCTAACCAGTGCGGGCTGGGGCCCTCCGGGTGCTCTGCCCTGGGGCTGGCCCTGCCGGGGCGGCTGCGTGAGCTGCGGGGCAGATCCGAGGCCCCACACAGGGAGCACCCCGGCCGGCCTGCTGGGGCCGAGGCAGGTGCACGCCCAGTAGTAGGTCTGTGTGCCTGCGCGCCGATGTCACCTGGGTGGCCCTGCTTGGCCGCCCATCTCCAGAGAGCATGTGTAGTCGCAGGTTCAGTGAGCCGCCTTCTTGGGGACACGCGGGGCTGGTGTGGGCTAGTGGCCCGTGGGCTTGCTGAGGTGGCAGGCCAGCTAGCTCGCGGGGAAACTGCTCCCCTCTGTTGTCAAGGTGGAGGTGGAGTTTCAGTGCATTTAGGCATTTAGATGTGAGTGAGGTCTATCTGAAATGGAATAGTAGCATTTAGAGCTGTGTTTTCTGTTGGTGTGGAAAGGGTGCTGAGCATAAAGAGTTGGGTGGCGGTGGCAGGAATTCGAGGAATGTTGATGTCCTTGCATTTATTTATGTTCTGTTAAGGGAAGTGATTCTGAAGTAACTTTTTACTCATGTATGAAGGTGGTGCGTAAGGGTCACCCCACGTCAGTCATGGTGAGATGAAGTGAGGTGGTAGAATTAAAGCCTGTACCCCTTGGCCTTATACGTAGGAGACGCACCGTGGGTGCTTTTTGCTGCTCTCCTGTCCTGGCTTATTGCCTTAACTAACGTGATGGTTCAGAGTGGTCCCAGCGAGATTTCCAGCAAAATCTTTCTACAATTGCATAGAAACACTTGGGATATCTATATCCCCAGAGGCTAGTGGAAAAGTTTACTCTTTCTGGTCACTGTTTGCAAGTTGTTCGCTCTATCGCGCATTTCTTTGTTACTTTTAGACCGATAGGGGCAGTGATACACGCACGCGCGCGCGCGCGCACACACACACACACACACACACACACACACAGAATTAAACATGTTTAAGAACCAAAATGAAAAGAGTGGTTTTCTGTGTCACAGCAGGGATTCCCTAGCCTGCGGCGAGCTCAGAGCAGTGGCAGAGAAGAGGGAAGGGGCCTCGTTAGCCAACCCGGTCTCCCTCCTCTGGACTTGCCTCCCCCTGGGCTGTCATCCCTTAAACGCTCAGCACGCAGGCCTCGCGTGGAGCACGCACAGTCATAAAACGCGGCTACTTCCACATCCCGGTCACTGGGGCGTGGGGCATGTTACATTGTTCGGTGTGGCTCAAAGCGTTATCACTCGTGTATGTGAGTTCTTCCTCTGTAGCAGAGTGAAAGAGTAAAGACAGCCAGAGGCATATTAGCAAGAACAGGGTTTAGTGGGAAAATACAATACACCCACACAGATCTGGGAAAGACTTTCTTTAATGGATAGCAGGGAGGATAGGAAGCGCCAACAAAAGGACATGGGCCTTGTACGGGGCTGGGGGAGACCGGTAGACGGCCGCAAGGGTGGCGGCGTGTCCAGCGCGTCACCGTCGTCGGGGGTAGGGCTGAGCCCGGCGGTTGTGCCACGTGTGGCATCGGGCCGGTGGGGACCGGAAGATGGCCCGCAGGGGCGCAGTGGTGCGCATAGGCGCGCCGGCCGTGTCAGAGTCGGGCCCCGGGCCGGCGGCCCACGGCGGCGGCGTGGTGTCCATGGGCTGGCCGGCCGTGTCAGAGTCCGGCCCCAGGGCGGCGGCGGCCCATGGCGGCGGCGTGGTGTCCATGGGCTCGCTGGCCGTGACAGAGTCCGGCCGCAGGGCGGCGGCGGCCCACGGCGGCGGCGTGGTGTCCATGGGCTCGCCGGACGTGTCAGAGTCCGGCCCCAGGGCGGCGGCGGCCCACGGCGGCGGCGTGGTGTCCATGGGCTCGCCGGCCGTGTCAGAGTCCGGCCCCAGGGCGGCGGCGGCCCACGGCGGCGGCGTGGTGTCCATGGGCTCGCCGGCCGAGTCAGAGTCCGGCCCCAGGGCGGCGGCGGCCCACGGCGGCGGCGTGGTGTCCATGGGCTCGCCGGCCGAGTCAGAGTCCGGCCCCAGGGCGGCGGCGGCCCACGGCGGCGGCGTGGTGTCCATGGGCTCGCCGGCCGAGTCAGAGTCCCGCCCCAGGGCGGCGGCGGCCCACGGCGGCGGCGTGGTGTCCATGGGCTCGCCGGCCGAGTCAGAGTCCCGCCCCAGGGCGGCGGCGGCCCACGGCAGCGGCGTGGTGTCCATGGGCTCGCCGGCCGTGTCAGAGTCCGGCCCCAGGGCGGCGGCGGCCCACGGCGGCGGCGTGGTGTCCATGGGCTCGCCGGCCGTGTCAGAGTCCGGCCCCAGGGCGGCGGCGGCCCACGGCGGCGGCGTGGTGTCCATGGGCTCGCCGGCCGTGTCAGAGTCCGGCCCCAGGGCGGCGGTGGCCCACGGGGGCGGCATGGTGTTCAGAGGCTCGCCCTCCGCGTCAGAGTCCGGCCCCAGCGGTGTGGTGTCCATAGGTCCTTCGTTTGAGACAGGCATGAGAATAGGGTACGAAGCTAGGGAGAGCTTCCAACTCCTCCTCAGACCTCCTCAGCGCGCACGGAGCTGCCCAGCTAGGGCAGCCTCTGATAGGTCAGCCAGGGGACGCATCACAGAGCAGCCGCCCGGGCAACCGTGATGTCACCCAGGGGGGAGGGGAGCCCCCACTGCCGTGAGCACACCAGCCCCACCCAGAGGAGACCCTGGCCCAGTGTCACAGGGCGTGGGCCCCACGCCAGCCCCAGTAGTGTCCCCAGCCCTCCCCCCCCCCCCCCCCCGGGACTGCCCGCCGAGGGCCGTGCAGGTGTCAGGGCCAGCCAGACCACCACGCAGACCATTCAGGGCCGCAGTGCTCACGTCTGTCAGAGCTACGCCCGCCCGGGTGTCGCCTCTGCACGCGCTTGGGACCCGGGGCGCGGCGGCCAATGCTGTGCCCCCGCGGTCCCTGAGGCCGGGGCTGCCGGGGCGCCGCCCGCCCTCGCCCCGGGCCTTCCCATCTTCTCTGGGAGGCCTGGAGCCAGACATGCTTCCTCCGCCATGGCCAGCCAGGCGGGTGACAGATTCCGAGGAGGGGACCGTCCGCGTGACTTCCCTTTCTAGCTAGCGGGCAGGTTCTTTCTTCGCTTCCCGGAAAGCGTAGGTCAGGGACCACCAGGTTTCAGCATAGCAACATTCCACGTTCTCACTGAGCCTGGCGGCCCAGATTTTTCTCTTTGGTCTCGTTTTGGGGCCTGTGTCTGGTATACGAGTAACACAACACAGTAAACTGGGAAACACTTTTTATTTTCTTACTGTCATTTTCTTATGTTTATTCATTTTGTTATCCTTAATCTACAGTTACATGAAGAACATTATGTTTCCTCGACTCCCCCCTTCACCAAGTCCCCCCCCACAAACCCCGTGACAGTCACTGTCCATCAGTGTAGTAGGATGCTGTAGAATCACTACTTGTCTGCTCTGTGTCGCACAGTCCTCCCTGTGCGCGCCCCCCCCCAACCCCGCCCCACATTATACATGCTAATAATCGTAAGGCCCCCTTTCTTTTTCCCCACCGTTATCCCTCCCTTCCCACCCATCCTCCCCAGTCCCTTTCCCTTTGTGAGCTGTTAGTCCATTCTTGGGTTCTGTGATTCTGCTGCTGTTTTGTTCCTTCAGTTTCTCTTTGTTCTTATACTCCACATATGAGTGAAATCACTTGGTACTTGTCTTTCTCCGCCTGGCTTATTTCACTGAGCATAGTCATAATACCCTCTAGCTCCATCCGTGTTGTTGCCAACGGTAGGATTTGTTTTCTTCTTATGGCTGAGTGATACTCCATTGTGTATAGTATGTACCACGTCTTCTTTACCCATTCATCTGCTGATGGACACTTAGGTTGCTTCCATTTCTCGGCCCTTGTAAATAGCGCTGCGATAAGCATAGGGGTGCATCTGTCTTTTTCAAACTGGGCTGCTGCACTCTTAGGGTAAATTCCTAGAAGTGGAATTCCCGGGTCAAGTGGTATTTCTATTTTGAGCTTCCTGAGGAACCTCCATACTGCTTTCCACAATGGTTGAGCTGAGATGTCCATTCCCACCAGCAGTGTCGGAGGGTTCCCCTTTCTCCACATCCTCGCCACCGTCTGTTGTTGTGTGTCTTCCCCATGGTGGCCATCCTGACTGGTGTGAGGTGATACCTCATGGTGGTTTTAATTTGCATTTCTCTGAGGATTGGCGGTGTGGAGGATCTTTTCATGTGCCTGTTGGCCACCTCGATTTCTTCTTTGGAGAAGTGTCTGTTCAGATCCTCTGCCTATTTTTTAATGGGATTATTTGCTTTTCTTGTTTGTTGAGGTGCGTGAGCTCCTCTTTATGTATTTTGGATGTCAACCCTTTATCGGATCTGTCATTGATGAATATATTCTCGCATATACTTTAGGGTACCTTTTTGTTCTATTGAGGGTGTCCTTTGCTGTACAGAAGCTCTTCAGCTTGATGTAGTCCCACCAGTTCATTTCTGCTCTTGTTTCCCTTGCCCGGGGAGGTTATGTTCTTGAAGAAGTCGCTCATGTTTATGTCCAGGAGATTTGTGCCTATATGTTCTTTCCTGAGAGTTTTATGGTTTCATGACTCACATTCAGGTCTTGGATCCATTTCGAATTTACTCTTCTGTATGGGGTTAGACAGTGATCCAGTTTCATTCTCTTACGTGTAGCTGTCCAGTTTTGCCAGCACCGTCTGTTGAAGAGAGTGTCATTTCCCCATTGTATGTCCCCGGCTCCCTCATCATATATTAATTGACCACATATGTTTGGGTTAATGTCTGGAGTCTCTTATTCTGTTCCACCCGTCTGTGGCTCTGTTCTAGTGCCAGGAGCAAACTGTCTTGATCAAGACTGTGGCTTTGTAGTAGAGCTTGATGTTGGGGAGCGAGATACCGCACCCACCCACACACACACACACCACACACACACACACAGACCACACACACACACACACACCACACACACACACCACACACACACACACACACACACACACAGAGAGAGACATGCTTTCTTCTTCCTTCTCAGGATTGCTTTGGCTATTCGGGATCTTTGGCGTTTCCATATGAATTTTTGAACTATTTGTTCCAGTACGTGGAAGAATGCTGTTGGTGATTTGATAGGGACTGCATCCGATCTGTGGATTGCTTTGGGCAGGATGGCCATTCTGACGATATTAATTCTTCCTAGCCAAGAGCGTGGGATGAGTTTCCATTTGTTAGCGTCCTCTTTAATTTCTCTTAAGAGTGTCTTATAGTTTTCAGGGTATAGGTCTTTCGCTTCCTTGGTTAGGTTTATTCCTAGGTATTTTATTCTTTTTGATGCAGTTGTGAATGGAATTGTTTTCCTGATTTCCCTCTCCTTTGGTTCATTGTTAGTGTACAGGAAAGCCGCAGATTTCTGTGTGTTGGTTTTGTGTCCCGCAGCTCTGCTGTATTCCGGTTATCAGTTCTAGCAGTTTTGGAGTGGAGTCTTCAGGGTTTCCTTACGTACAGTATCGTGTCATCTGCAGATGGTGACCGCCTAGCTGCTTCTTTACCAGTCTGGATTCCTTGTATTTCTTTGTCTGGTCTAATTGCCGTGGCTGGGACCCCCGGGACTGTGTTGAATAACGGTGGGGCGAGTGGGCACCCCTGTCTCGTTCCCCGTCTCAGAGGAACGGCTTTCAGCCTCTCGCTGTTGAGTATGACGTTGGCTGTGGGTTTGTCATATACGGCCTTTATTAGGTTGAGGTGCTCGCCCTGTATACCCATTTGGCTGAGAGTTTTTATCGTGAATGGATGTTGCATTTTGTCGGATGCTTTTTCAGCATCTGTGGAGATGATCATGTGGTTTTTGTCTTTCTTTCTGTTTATGTGGTGGATGGTGTGGATGGATTTTCGAATGCTGTCACCATCCTTGCATCCCTGGGATGATTCCCACTTGATCAGGGTGTTTGATCCCCTTGATGTATTTTTGAATTTGGTTTGCTAATATTTTGTTCATTTCCTAGGTATTCTTGCTCCTCATCCGCAGTTCCTGAAAATCCTTCTGAGCCACGACTGTCCAATGGGTGTCTTGTTAGGTTAATGCAGAGGCTTTGGGGCCCTAGCCCAGGGTAGAGGCTGGTCGCCAGGGGCACCAGGCTTGTGGTTAGCGGGTGGGAACTTGCAGCCCCCAGCCCCCAGGGAAGGAAGAGGAAAGGGATGAGGGCTGGAGGTTGAATCAGCAATGGCCAGCGATTTAGTCAGCCATGACTCTGCAGTGAAGCCCTCACAGAACCCTATGAGAAGAGCACAGCTCTCTCTCTCATCTCCTGCTTCTCTGTCAGAGCTTCCATGCTTGGGGAACCAGGTCGCCTGCACATGCCACCATGCCAGGCCCCAAGTCCCGGGAGGATAGAAGCTCCTTTACTTGGGACCTTGCCGTGTGTGCGCGTGCGTGTGCGTGTGAAGCGCGCGCGTGCGCTGCTGTGTCCTTTATGATACTCTTTGTTAAACTGGTAAACGTGTTTTCCTGAGCTGCTGAGGCACCCTAGCGACTTGGGCAGTACCTAAGGGGGAGGTCGTTGGAACTTCCAATCCTAGCCTGTATGTAGGTGGGAAGCACAAGCTAATTGCATGGGCCTGGCAACCGGGCTCTGGAGTTGGGGGTGGAGGGCAGTCTTGAGGATAGAAACCTTACCCTGGGGAATCTTGTGCTGCGTCCAGGCAGATGTCATCAGAGTTGAGAGTTCTCAGAAACCCTGCTGGTGTTGGAGAATTGCTTGGTGGTGTATGCATTGGGAACAGGTCCGGTATCCTGAAGGGAGTTCCACTGCTGTGTATGAAAAAGAACGCTGGGTCATGTGGTACCGCTATGGATATTTTTAGGAACCTCCACACTGTTTCCCATAGTAGCTGCACCAATTTACATGGTCACCAACAGTGCACGAGGGTTCCCTTTGTCCACTTCCTCATCAACGCTTGTTATTTCTTGTTTTGCTTCTTTTGTTTTTTTTTTTTTCTCTTCTTTTGGTACTAGCCATTCTGACTGGTGTGAGGTGATAGCTCGTTGTGATTTTTGCGTGTGTGTGACCGTTAATGTACAATTACATGAGCAACATGGTTACTGGACTCCCCCTCCCACTATCTTATCAAGTCCCCCCCACCCCTTACCCCATTACAGTCACTGTCCTTCGGCGTCGTAAGACGCTGTGGAATCCCTACCTGTCTTCTCTGTGTTATGCTGCCTTCCCCGGGCCCCGGCACCCCCGCCGCCCCACCCCCTACGTTATGTGTGCGAGCCGTAATGCCCCTTTTTCCCCACTTATCCCTCCCTCCCCACCCATCCTCCCCAGTCCCTTTCCCTTTGGTAACTGTTAGTCCACTCTTGGGTTCTGTGAGTCTGCTGCTGTTTTGTTCCTTCAGTTTCTGCTTTGTTCTTTTACTCCACAGATGAGTGAAGTCATCTGATGCTTGTCTTTCTCCATCCTGCTCATTTCACTGAGCATAATACCCTCTAGCTCCATCCGTGTTGTCGCAAACGGTAGGATTTCTTTTCTTCTTACGGCTGAATAATATTCCATCTTGCGTATGTACCACCTCTTCTTTATCCATCCGCCTACTGACGGACACTCACGTTGCTTCCATTTCTTGGCTATTGTGCGTAGTGCTGTGATAGACATAGGGGTGCGTGTGTCTTTTTCAAACTAGGCTCCTGCATTCTTAGGGTACATTGCTGGGAGTGGAATTCCTGGGTCAAATGGTATTTGTACTTTTCTGTTTTTTGAGGAACCTCCATACTGCTTTCCACAATGGTTGAACTGAGATGTACATGCCCACCAGCAGTGTCGCAGGGTTCCCCTTTCTCCACATCCTCGCCACCGTCTGTTGTTGTGTGTCTTCCCGATGGTGGCCGTCCTGACTGGTGTGAGGTGATATCTCATGGTGGTGGTTTTAATTTGCATTTCTCTGATGATCGTAGCGATGTGGAGCATCTTTCCGTGTGCCTGCTGGCCACCTGAATTTCTTCTTTGGAGAAGTGTCTGTTCAGATCCTCTGCCCATGTTTTAATTGGATTATTTGCTTTTTGTGTGTGGAGGTGCGTGGGCACTTCATACTTCTTTTAGATGTCATCAACCCCTTATCGGATATGCCATCTTTGAATCTGTCCTCCCATGCTGTCGGATGTCTTTGTTCTACTGATGGTGCTTAAACAGAATCCTATACCCCCTGCCATCTCGTTCCAATTCTGAGTCAATTATTTTTTTTTTTTTTTTTTTTCCCCCCCTCAGAACACCAACCCGCCAAGAAAACTGGAACGAAGAGGAGAAGATGTGATACGGGAACATCGAGCCTAAACTGAGAGGTGAGATGGTGGAGACTGGTAGTAAGTATCTTTCCATGTGCTGCTTTCAAGGTTCACGGGGAAAAAAGGTTGCCACGGAGGTAAGGCCCGGGATGTGGACGTCACCTGGTATCGGTGGAGCCACCTAGCCACTAGCCATTAACGGGAAGGCTAGCGTGCGGCACTGTTATTTCCTGCGGAGTTACACGTGCGGCGTCCCCCCGTTGCAGTTCGGTCAGGCCCCGTGTGGGACTGCCCTGGCACTGGCCGGGGTGGATCTGAGAGCTGTGCCCGTTCCTGCTGGGCTGCCCCAGCATCCCTCTCAGAACAAGGCCTCCAAAGTGCTCCTGGGAGAGAGACAGAGAGAGAGAGAGAGACAGAGAGAGAGAATTATGCCCAAGAGACAGGGGCAACTTTTTGCTGGAGCTCCATGAGCATGTTTCTGATTTTTATGTTGAGATCCCTCTCACAAAGATGGATCGAGTCCAGTTACCAGGTTCCTTTGGCTTTGACGTTTCGTATTTGTAGGTGGCGCCCTGTACAGCGCCCAGAAGCTTTTCCCTCTGGAGCTGCTCAGCCCTTGGGGTGATGGCAGGCAGGGGTCACGGGGGCGGCGCTGGTGCCCGCGGGAGGGAAGAGGTCTTTCCCACTTCCCGGCCGCAGTGCCTGTGTCCACCGCCAGGGCCAGTTTGCGGAGCACGCAGGGAGAAGCCTCTGTGCTTTGCACCCGTGGCTGCCGTAGGTGGGGCCGTCCTGTCGCTGGCCTGGCGCGATGGAGGGGGGCAGCCGGTTTGCGAGCCGGTGCTGGCGGGGGAGGAAGGTGCAGCAGGCCGCCGTGTTGTGTTATCAGTCACATCACGGTGGGGGGCTTTGGAGCTACGTAGGCAGCCAGGGTGGGTGGAGCGCCCGGAGCTCCTAAAAGTTCCCCCACCTGCTGGGCAGAGTGCACCCGGACAGTTTTGCGCACCTGTGCTTTCTCCCGAGCGGCAAGCTCTGTGCAACCCTTGCCCCTTTAGCAGCTCTCTCGCTGTTAGGAAGTCTCTCAGACTGCCCGCCTTTCTTTCATCCCACAGCAGCCGGATGTGGATCCCTGTGTTGGCGCGAGTGGCAGGAACCTCAAGTCTCTCCAAGTGCTCCGCCTGTCTTTGCTTTCCAACCCCACCGGTCCTCCAGAGCATCACGTGAGGTAGGTCCGTGCTCCCAGAGCAGATCTCCAGGGCTGGGTGTTCAGCAGCCCTAGGCCTCCACCCGCCTCCCCGTTTCCGTTTCTCTTCCTCCCTCCGGTGAGCTCGGGTGCGGGAAGGGCCTGCCGGGTCCCTCCGGATCACGGCTTTGGTACGTCACCCTTCACCTTGAGGTGACGGCCTGCCGCGGCAGCCTCCTCTCCTGCTTCTCTTCCAGGATCTGGTGTAGTTGTTGTATTTCCACACTGTATGAATGTACGCATGTATGTGGTTTTCGGAGGAGGTTTCTGCCTCCCCTCTCACACTGCCTGCCGTCTTTAATCCCACCAAGCCATCTTTAATTTTTTTTTTTTTTTCTTTTTCAGTTTCAGTTTCACTTGGATAGGGTACCTTTTCCCACCCCTTCAACTTGTAGTTTGTCTGTGTGCTTGGATCTCAAGTGAGCCTCCTGTAAGGGAGCACGTAGGCGGTCTTGAGTTTTCATCCATTCATTCAACCCTGTGTCTTTTGTTTGGAGCATTTAAAGTCTTTCCCTTTACTGTGATAATTGATAGCTGTGTCCTTATGGCACTTCTTCAACTTGATTTCTGTCTCCTTTTCGCTTGTAGTTCTTCTCTGTGCTTTCATCGTTGCTCTCCTGGTTATGAGCGATAGGTTTGTTGAGTATTATGCTTTCTTACCTGTCTGTCTTGTCTGTCTGTCTGTCTGTCTGTCTGTCTGTCTGTCTATCTGTCTATCTTATCTATCTGATCTGTCTACTCTCATCTATCTACTGTCATCTCTGTGTCTATCTATCCAAACTATCTAATCTACCACCTATCTGTCTGTTATCTGTCATCTATATGTATCTATATCAATGTGGCTATCTAACCTATATGTATCTATATCATCTATCTAGTCTGTCATCTTATCAATCTATCTACCTGTCATCTATCTATGTGTATCTATAGGTGTCTGTCTAATCTGTCCACCTGATCTATCATGTATCATCTATCTAATCTGTCTGTCTGCCTAGTCTGTCTAATCTCTCTATATGTATCTATATGGTCTATGTAACCTATCATTCTATCTCATCTGTCAGTCTGATCTAATCTATCCATCTATCTCATGTATCTGTCTCAATCTATCTATGTGTTTATTTATTTTGTCCATTTTTGTCAACGTACCGTCACTAGGTGCGCAGTCATTCCTCTGTCTCCTTCTCAGTCTTGATTCCTTGTGTTTGTTTCTGTGAGTTAGCTATGTCTTTGGGTCTTGAGAGGAGTGGCCGTGGGTTGGAACACCTGGGTAGGTGGCCCGAGTCCGCTGGGTGTAGATGGCCGGCTGGACTCTCTAACCAGTGCGGGCTGGGGCCCTCCGGGTGCTCTGCCCTGGGGCTGGCCCTGCCGGGGCGGCTGCGTGAGCTGCGGGGCAGATCCGAGGCCCCACACAGGGAGCACCCCGGCCGGCCTGCTGGGGCCGAGGCAGGTGCACGCCCAGTAGTAGGTCTGTGTGCCTGCGCGCCGATGTCACCTGGGTGGCCCTGCTTGGCCGCCCATCTCCAGAGAGCATGTGTAGTCGCAGGTTCAGTGAGCCGCCTTCTTGGGGACACGCGGGGCTGGTGTGGGCTAGTGGCCCGTGGGCTTGCTGAGGTGGCAGGCCAGCTAGCTCGCGGGGAAACTGCTCCCCTCTGTTGTCAAGGTGGAGGTGGAGTTTCAGTGCATTTAGGCATTTAGATGTGAGTGAGGTCTATCTGAAATGGAATAGTAGCATTTAGAGCTGTGTTTTCTGTTGGTGTGGAAAGGGTGCTGAGCATAAAGAGTTGGGTGGCGGTGGCAGGAATTCGAGGAATGTTGATGTCCTTGCATTTATTTATGTTCTGTTAAGGGAAGTGATTCTGAAGTAACTTTTTACTCATGTATGAAGGTGGTGCGTAAGGGTCACCCCACGTCAGTCATGGTGAGATGAAGTGAGGTGGTAGAATTAAAGCCTGTACCCCTTGGCCTTATACGTAGGAGACGCACCGTGGGTGCTTTTTGCTGCTCTCCTGTCCTGGCTTATTGCCTTAACTAACGTGATGGTTCAGAGTGGTCCCAGCGAGATTTCCAGCAAAATCTTTCTACAATTGCATAGAAACACTTGGGATATCTATATCCCCAGAGGCTAGTGGAAAAGTTTACTCTTTCTGGTCACTGTTTGCAAGTTGTTCGCTCTATCGCGCATTTCTTTGTTACTTTTAGACCGATAGGGGCAGTGATACACGCACGCGCGCGCGCGCGCACACACACACACACACACACACACACACACAGAATTAAACATGTTTAAGAACCAAAATGAAAAGAGTGGTTTTCTGTGTCACAGCAGGGATTCCCTAGCCTGCGGCGAGCTCAGAGCAGTGGCAGAGAAGAGGGAAGGGGCCTCGTTAGCCAACCCGGTCTCCCTCCTCTGGACTTGCCTCCCCCTGGGCTGTCATCCCTTAAACGCTCAGCACGCAGGCCTCGCGTGGAGCACGCACAGTCATAAAACGCGGCTACTTCCACATCCCGGTCACTGGGGCGTGGGGCATGTTACATTGTTCGGTGTGGCTCAAAGCGTTATCACTCGTGTATGTGAGTTCTTCCTCTGTAGCAGAGTGAAAGAGTAAAGACAGCCAGAGGCATATTAGCAAGAACAGGGTTTAGTGGGAAAATACAATACACCCACACAGATCTGGGAAAGACTTTCTTTAATGGATAGCAGGGAGGATAGGAAGCGCCAACAAAAGGACATGGGCCTTGTACGGGGCTGGGGGAGACCGGTAGACGGCCGCAAGGGTGGCGGCGTGTCCAGCGCGTCACCGTCGTCGGGGGTAGGGCTGAGCCCGGCGGTTGTGCCACGTGTGGCATCGGGCCGGTGGGGACCGGAAGATGGCCCGCAGGGGCGCAGTGGTGCGCATAGGCGCGCCGGCCGTGTCAGAGTCGGGCCCCGGGCCGGCGGCCCACGGCGGCGGCGTGGTGTCCATGGGCTGGCCGGCCGTGTCAGAGTCCGGCCCCAGGGCGGCGGCGGCCCATGGCGGCGGCGTGGTGTCCATGGGCTCGCTGGCCGTGACAGAGTCCGGCCGCAGGGCGGCGGCGGCCCACGGCGGCGGCGTGGTGTCCATGGGCTCGCCGGACGTGTCAGAGTCCGGCCCCAGGGCGGCGGCGGCCCACGGCGGCGGCGTGGTGTCCATGGGCTCGCCGGCCGTGTCAGAGTCCGGCCCCAGGGCGGCGGCGGCCCACGGCGGCGGCGTGGTGTCCATGGGCTCGCCGGCCGAGTCAGAGTCCGGCCCCAGGGCGGCGGCGGCCCACGGCGGCGGCGTGGTGTCCATGGGCTCGCCGGCCGAGTCAGAGTCCGGCCCCAGGGCGGCGGCGGCCCACGGCGGCGGCGTGGTGTCCATGGGCTCGCCGGCCGAGTCAGAGTCCCGCCCCAGGGCGGCGGCGGCCCACGGCGGCGGCGTGGTGTCCATGGGCTCGCCGGCCGAGTCAGAGTCCCGCCCCAGGGCGGCGGCGGCCCACGGCAGCGGCGTGGTGTCCATGGGCTCGCCGGCCGTGTCAGAGTCCGGCCCCAGGGCGGCGGCGGCCCACGGCGGCGGCGTGGTGTCCATGGGCTCGCCGGCCGTGTCAGAGTCCGGCCCCAGGGCGGCGGCGGCCCACGGCGGCGGCGTGGTGTCCATGGGCTCGCCGGCCGTGTCAGAGTCCGGCCCCAGGGCGGCGGTGGCCCACGGGGGCGGCATGGTGTTCAGAGGCTCGCCCTCCGCGTCAGAGTCCGGCCCCAGCGGTGTGGTGTCCATAGGTCCTTCGTTTGAGACAGGCATGAGAATAGGGTACGAAGCTAGGGAGAGCTTCCAACTCCTCCTCAGACCTCCTCAGCGCGCACGGAGCTGCCCAGCTAGGGCAGCCTCTGATAGGTCAGCCAGGGGACGCATCACAGAGCAGCCGCCCGGGCAACCGTGATGTCACCCAGGGGGGAGGGGAGCCCCCACTGCCGTGAGCACACCAGCCCCACCCAGAGGAGACCCTGGCCCAGTGTCACAGGGCGTGGGCCCCACGCCAGCCCCAGTAGTGTCCCCAGCCCTCCCCCCCCCCCCCCCCCCGGGACTGCCCGCCGAGGGCCGTGCAGGTGTCAGGGCCAGCCAGACCACCACGCAGACCATTCAGGGCCGCAGTGCTCACGTCTGTCAGAGCTACGCCCGCCCGGGTGTCGCCTCTGCACGCGCTTGGGACCCGGGGCGCGGCGGCCAATGCTGTGCCCCCGCGGTCCCTGAGGCCGGGGCTGCCGGGGCGCCGCCCGCCCTCGCCCCGGGCCTTCCCATCTTCTCTGGGAGGCCTGGAGCCAGACATGCTTCCTCCGCCATGGCCAGCCAGGCGGGTGACAGATTCCGAGGAGGGGACCGTCCGCGTGACTTCCCTTTCTAGCTAGCGGGCAGGTTCTTTCTTCGCTTCCCGGAAAGCGTAGGTCAGGGACCACCAGGTTTCAGCATAGCAACATTCCACGTTCTCACTGAGCCTGGCGGCCCAGATTTTTCTCTTTGGTCTCGTTTTGGGGCCTGTGTCTGGTATACGAGTAACACAACACAGTAAACTGGGAAACACTTTTTATTTTCTTACTGTCATTTTCTTATGTTTATTCATTTTGTTATCCTTAATCTACAGTTACATGAAGAACATTATGTTTCCTCGACTCCCCCCTTCACCAAGTCCCCCCCCACAAACCCCGTGACAGTCACTGTCCATCAGTGTAGTAGGATGCTGTAGAATCACTACTTGTCTGCTCTGTGTCGCACAGTCCTCCCTGTGCGCGCCCCCCCCCAACCCCGCCCCACATTATACATGCTAATAATCGTAAGGCCCCCTTTCTTTTTCCCCACCGTTATCCCTCCCTTCCCACCCATCCTCCCCAGTCCCTTTCCCTTTGTGAGCTGTTAGTCCATTCTTGGGTTCTGTGATTCTGCTGCTGTTTTGTTCCTTCAGTTTCTCTTTGTTCTTATACTCCACATATGAGTGAAATCACTTGGTACTTGTCTTTCTCCGCCTGGCTTATTTCACTGAGCATAGTCATAATACCCTCTAGCTCCATCCGTGTTGTTGCCAACGGTAGGATTTGTTTTCTTCTTATGGCTGAGTGATACTCCATTGTGTATAGTATGTACCACGTCTTCTTTACCCATTCATCTGCTGATGGACACTTAGGTTGCTTCCATTTCTCGGCCCTTGTAAATAGCGCTGCGATAAGCATAGGGGTGCATCTGTCTTTTTCAAACTGGGCTGCTGCACTCTTAGGGTAAATTCCTAGAAGTGGAATTCCCGGGTCAAGTGGTATTTCTATTTTGAGCTTCCTGAGGAACCTCCATACTGCTTTCCACAATGGTTGAGCTGAGATGTCCATTCCCACCAGCAGTGTCGGAGGGTTCCCCTTTCTCCACATCCTCGCCACCGTCTGTTGTTGTGTGTCTTCCCCATGGTGGCCATCCTGACTGGTGTGAGGTGATACCTCATGGTGGTTTTAATTTGCATTTCTCTGAGGATTGGCGGTGTGGAGGATCTTTTCATGTGCCTGTTGGCCACCTCGATTTCTTCTTTGGAGAAGTGTCTGTTCAGATCCTCTGCCTATTTTTTAATGGGATTATTTGCTTTTCTTGTTTGTTGAGGTGCGTGAGCTCCTCTTTATGTATTTTGGATGTCAACCCTTTATCGGATCTGTCATTGATGAATATATTCTCGCATATACTTTAGGGTACCTTTTTGTTCTATTGAGGGTGTCCTTTGCTGTACAGAAGCTCTTCAGCTTGATGTAGTCCCACCAGTTCATTTCTGCTCTTGTTTCCCTTGCCCGGGGAGGTTATGTTCTTGAAGAAGTCGCTCATGTTTATGTCCAGGAGATTTGTGCCTATATGTTCTTTCCTGAGAGTTTTATGGTTTCATGACTCACATTCAGGTCTTGGATCCATTTCGAATTTACTCTTCTGTATGGGGTTAGACAGTGATCCAGTTTCATTCTCTTACGTGTAGCTGTCCAGTTTTGCCAGCACCGTCTGTTGAAGAGAGTGTCATTTCCCCATTGTATGTCCCCGGCTCCCTCATCATATATTAATTGACCACATATGTTTGGGTTAATGTCTGGAGTCTCTTATTCTGTTCCACCCGTCTGTGGCTCTGTTCTAGTGCCAGGAGCAAACTGTCTTGATCAAGACTGTGGCTTTGTAGTAGAGCTTGATGTTGGGGAGCGAGATACCGCACCCACCCACACACACACACACCACACACACACACACAGACCACACACACACACACACACCACACACACACACCACACACACACACACACACACACACACAGAGAGAGACATGCTTTCTTCTTCCTTCTCAGGATTGCTTTGGCTATTCGGGATCTTTGGCGTTTCCATATGAATTTTTGAACTATTTGTTCCAGTACGTGGAAGAATGCTGTTGGTGATTTGATAGGGACTGCATCCGATCTGTGGATTGCTTTGGGCAGGATGGCCATTCTGACGATATTAATTCTTCCTAGCCAAGAGCGTGGGATGAGTTTCCATTTGTTAGCGTCCTCTTTAATTTCTCTTAAGAGTGTCTTATAGTTTTCAGGGTATAGGTCTTTCGCTTCCTTGGTTAGGTTTATTCCTAGGTATTTTATTCTTTTTGATGCAGTTGTGAATGGAATTGTTTTCCTGATTTCCCTCTCCTTTGGTTCATTGTTAGTGTACAGGAAAGCCGCAGATTTCTGTGTGTTGGTTTTGTGTCCCGCAGCTCTGCTGTATTCCGGTTATCAGTTCTAGCAGTTTTGGAGTGGAGTCTTCAGGGTTTCCTTACGTACAGTATCGTGTCATCTGCAGATGGTGACCGCCTAGCTGCTTCTTTACCAGTCTGGATTCCTTGTATTTCTTTGTCTGGTCTAATTGCCGTGGCTGGGACCCCCGGGACTGTGTTGAATAACGGTGGGGCGAGTGGGCACCCCTGTCTCGTTCCCCGTCTCAGAGGAACGGCTTTCAGCCTCTCGCTGTTGAGTATGACGTTGGCTGTGGGTTTGTCATATACGGCCTTTATTAGGTTGAGGTGCTCGCCCTGTATACCCATTTGGCTGAGAGTTTTTATCGTGAATGGATGTTGCATTTTGTCGGATGCTTTTTCAGCATCTGTGGAGATGATCATGTGGTTTTTGTCTTTCTTTCTGTTTATGTGGTGGATGGTGTGGATGGATTTTCGAATGCTGTCACCATCCTTGCATCCCTGGGATGATTCCCACTTGATCAGGGTGTTTGATCCCCTTGATGTATTTTTGAATTTGGTTTGCTAATATTTTGTTCATTTCCTAGGTATTCTTGCTCCTCATCCGCAGTTCCTGAAAATCCTTCTGAGCCACGACTGTCCAATGGGTGTCTTGTTAGGTTAATGCAGAGGCTTTGGGGCCCTAGCCCAGGGTAGAGGCTGGTCGCCAGGGGCACCAGGCTTGTGGTTAGCGGGTGGGAACTTGCAGCCCCCAGCCCCCAGGGAAGGAAGAGGAAAGGGATGAGGGCTGGAGGTTGAATCAGCAATGGCCAGCGATTTAGTCAGCCATGACTCTGCAGTGAAGCCCTCACAGAACCCTATGAGAAGAGCACAGCTCTCTCTCTCATCTCCTGCTTCTCTGTCAGAGCTTCCATGCTTGGGGAACCAGGTCGCCTGCACATGCCACCATGCCAGGCCCCAAGTCCCGGGAGGATAGAAGCTCCTTTACTTGGGACCTTGCCGTGTGTGCGCGTGCGTGTGCGTGTGAAGCGCGCGCGTGCGCTGCTGTGTCCTTTATGATACTCTTTGTTAAACTGGTAAACGTGTTTTCCTGAGCTGCTGAGGCACCCTAGCGACTTGGGCAGTACCTAAGGGGGAGGTCGTTGGAACTTCCAATCCTAGCCTGTATGTAGGTGGGAAGCACAAGCTAATTGCATGGGCCTGGCAACCGGGCTCTGGAGTTGGGGGTGGAGGGCAGTCTTGAGGATAGAAACCTTACCCTGGGGAATCTTGTGCTGCGTCCAGGCAGATGTCATCAGAGTTGAGAGTTCTCAGAAACCCTGCTGGTGTTGGAGAATTGCTTGGTGGTGTATGCATTGGGAACAGGTCCGGTATCCTGAAGGGAGTTCCACTGCTGTGTATGAAAAAGAACGCTGGGTCATGTGGTACCGCTATGGATATTTTTAGGAACCTCCACACTGTTTCCCATAGTAGCTGCACCAATTTACATGGTCACCAACAGTGCACGAGGGTTCCCTTTGTCCACTTCCTCATCAACGCTTGTTATTTCTTGTTTTGCTTCTTTTGTTTTTTTTTTTTTCTCTTCTTTTGGTACTAGCCATTCTGACTGGTGTGAGGTGATAGCTCGTTGTGATTTTTGCGTGTGTGTGACCGTTAATGTACAATTACATGAGCAACATGGTTACTGGACTCCCCCTCCCACTATCTTATCAAGTCCCCCCCACCCCTTACCCCATTACAGTCACTGTCCTTCGGCGTCGTAAGACGCTGTGGAATCCCTACCTGTCTTCTCTGTGTTATGCTGCCTTCCCCGGGCCCCGGCACCCCCGCCGCCCCACCCCCTACGTTATGTGTGCGAGCCGTAATGCCCCTTTTTCCCCACTTATCCCTCCCTCCCCACCCATCCTCCCCAGTCCCTTTCCCTTTGGTAACTGTTAGTCCACTCTTGGGTTCTGTGAGTCTGCTGCTGTTTTGTTCCTTCAGTTTCTGCTTTGTTCTTTTACTCCACAGATGAGTGAAGTCATCTGATGCTTGTCTTTCTCCATCCTGCTCATTTCACTGAGCATAATACCCTCTAGCTCCATCCGTGTTGTCGCAAACGGTAGGATTTCTTTTCTTCTTACGGCTGAATAATATTCCATCTTGCGTATGTACCACCTCTTCTTTATCCATCCGCCTACTGACGGACACTCACGTTGCTTCCATTTCTTGGCTATTGTGCGTAGTGCTGTGATAGACATAGGGGTGCGTGTGTCTTTTTCAAACTAGGCTCCTGCATTCTTAGGGTACATTGCTGGGAGTGGAATTCCTGGGTCAAATGGTATTTGTACTTTTCTGTTTTTTGAGGAACCTCCATACTGCTTTCCACAATGGTTGAACTGAGATGTACATGCCCACCAGCAGTGTCGCAGGGTTCCCCTTTCTCCACATCCTCGCCACCGTCTGTTGTTGTGTGTCTTCCCGATGGTGGCCGTCCTGACTGGTGTGAGGTGATATCTCATGGTGGTGGTTTTAATTTGCATTTCTCTGATGATCGTAGCGATGTGGAGCATCTTTCCGTGTGCCTGCTGGCCACCTGAATTTCTTCTTTGGAGAAGTGTCTGTTCAGATCCTCTGCCCATGTTTTAATTGGATTATTTGCTTTTTGTGTGTGGAGGTGCGTGGGCACTTCATACTTCTTTTAGATGTCATCAACCCCTTATCGGATATGCCATCTTTGAATCTGTCCTCCCATGCTGTCGGATGTCTTTGTTCTACTGATGGTGCTTAAACAGAATCCTATACCCCCTGCCATCTCGTTCCAATTCTGAGTCAATTATTTTTTTTTTTTTTTTTTTTCCCCCCCTCAGAACACCAACCCGCCAAGAAAACTGGAACGAAGAGGAGAAGATGTGATACGGGAACATCGAGCCTAAACTGAGAGGTGAGATGGTGGAGACTGGTAGTAAGTATCTTTCCATGTGCTGCTTTCAAGGTTCACGGGGAAAAAAGGTTGCCACGGAGGTAAGGCCCGGGATGTGGACGTCACCTGGTATCGGTGGAGCCACCTAGCCACTAGCCATTAACGGGAAGGCTAGCGTGCGGCACTGTTATTTCCTGCGGAGTTACACGTGCGGCGTCCCCCCGTTGCAGTTCGGTCAGGCCCCGTGTGGGACTGCCCTGGCACTGGCCGGGGTGGATCTGAGAGCTGTGCCCGTTCCTGCTGGGCTGCCCCAGCATCCCTCTCAGAACAAGGCCTCCAGAGTGCTCCTGGGAGAGAGACAGAGAGAGAGAGAGAGACAGAGAGAGAGAATTATGCCCAAGAGACAGGGGCAACTTTTTGCTGGAGCTCCATGAGCATGTTTCTGATTTTTATGTTGAGATCCCTCTCACAAAGATGGATCGAGTCCAGTTACCAGGTTCCTTTGGCTTTGACGTTTCGTATTTGTAGGTGGCGCCCTGTACAGCGCCCAGAAGCTTTTCCCTCTGGAGCTGCTCAGCCCTTGGGGTGATGGCAGGCAGGGGTCACGGGGGCGGCGCTGGTGCCCGCGGGAGGGAAGAGGTCTTTCCCGCTTCCCGGCCGCAGTGCCTGTGTCCACCGCCAGGGCCAGTTTGCGGAGCACGCAGGGAGAAGCCTCTGTGCTTTGCACCCGTGGCTGCCGTAGGTGGGGCCGTCCTGTCGCTGGCCTGGCGCGATGGAGGGGGGCAGCCGGTTTGCGAGCCGGTGCTGGCGGGGGAGGAAGGTGCAGCAGGCCGCCGTGTTGTGTTATCAGTCACATCACGGTGGGGGGCTTTGGAGCTACGTAGGCAGCCAGGGTGGGTGGAGCGCCCGGAGCTCCTAAAAGTTCCCCCACCTGCTGGGCAGAGTGCACCCGGACAGTTTTGCGCACCTGTGCTTTCTCCCGAGCGGCAAGCTCTGTGCAACCCTTGCCCCTTTAGCAGCTCTCTCGCTGTTAGGAAGTCTCTCAGACTGCCCGCCTTTCTTTCATCCCACAGCAGCCGGATGTGGATCCCTGTGTTGGCGCGAGTGGCAGGAACCTCAAGTCTCTCCAAGTGCTCCGCCTGTCTTTGCTTTCCAACCCCACCGGTCCTCCAGAGCATCACGTGAGGTAGGTCCGTGCTCCCAGAGCAGATCTCCAGGGCTGGGTGTTCAGCAGCCCTAGGCCTCCACCCGCCTCCCCGTTTCCGTTTCTCTTCCTCCCTCCGGTGAGCTCGGGTGCGGGAAGGGCCTGCCGGGTCCCTCCGGATCACGGCTTTGGTACGTCACCCTTCACCTTGAGGTGACGGCCTGCCGCGGCAGCCTCCTCTCCTGCTTCTCTTCCAGGATCTGGTGTAGTTGTTGTATTTCCACACTGTATGAATGTACGCATGTATGTGGTTTTCGGAGGAGGTTTCTGCCTCCCCTCTCACACTGCCTGCCGTCTTTAATCCCACCAAGCCATCTTTAATTTTTTTTTTTTTTTCTTTTTCAGTTTCAGTTTCACTTGGATAGGGTACCTTTTCCCACCCCTTCAACTTGTAGTTTGTCTGTGTGCTTGGATCTCAAGTGAGCCTCCTGTAAGGGAGCACGTAGGCGGTCTTGAGTTTTCATCCATTCATTCAACCCTGTGTCTTTTGTTTGGAGCATTTAAAGTCTTTCCCTTTACTGTGATAATTGATAGCTGTGTCCTTATGGCACTTCTTCAACTTGATTTCTGTCTCCTTTTCGCTTGTAGTTCTTCTCTGTGCTTTCATCGTTGCTCTCCTGGTTATGAGCGATAGGTTTGTTGAGTATTATGCTTTCTTACCTGTCTGTCTTGTCTGTCTGTCTGTCTGTCTGTCTGTCTGTCTATCTGTCTATCTTATCTATCTGATCTCTCTACTCTCATCTATCTACTGTCATCTCTGTGTCTATCTATCCAAACTATCTAATCTACCACCTATCTGTCTGTTATCTGTCATCTATATGTATCTATATCAATGTGGCTATCTAACCTATATGTATCTATATCATCTATCTAGTCTGTCATCTTATCAATCTATCTACCTGTCATCTATCTATGTGTATCTATAGGTGTCTGTCTAATCTGTCCACCTGATCTATCATGTATCATCTATCTAATCTGTCTGTCTGCCTAGTCTGTCTAATCTCTCTATATGTATCTATATGGTCTATGTAACCTATCATTCTATCTCATCTGTCAGTCTGATCTAATCTATCCATCTATCTCATGTATCTGTCTCAATCTATCTATGTGTTTATTTATTTTGTCCATTTTTGTCAACGTACCGTCACTAGGCGCGCAGTCATTCCTCTGTCTCCTTCTCAGTCTTGATTCCTTGTGTTTGTTTCTGTGAGTTAGCTATGTCTTTGGGTCTTGAGAGGAGTGGCCGTGGGTTGGAACACCTGGGTAGGTGGCCCGAGTCCGCTGGGTGTAGATGGCCGGCTGGACTCTCTAACCAGTGCGGGCTGGGGCCCTCCGGGTGCTCTGCCCTGGGGCTGGCCCTGCCGGGGCGGCTGCGTGAGCTGCGGGGCAGATCCGAGGCCCCACACAGGGAGCACCCCGGCCGGCCTGCTGGGGCCGAGGCAGGTGCACGCCCAGTAGTAGGTCTGTGTGCCTGCGCGCCGATGTCACCTGGGTGGCCCTGCTTGGCCGCCCATCTCCAGAGAGCATGTGTAGTCGCAGGTTCAGTGAGCCGCCTTCTTGGGGACACGCGGGGCTGGTGTGGGCTAGTGGCCCGTGGGCTTGCTGAGGTGGCAGGCCAGCTAGCTCGCGGGGAAACTGCTCCCCTCTGTTGTCAAGGTGGAGGTGGAGTTTCAGTGCATTTAGGCATTTAGATGTGAGTGAGGTCTATCTGAAATGGAATAGTAGCATTTAGAGCTGTGTTTTCTGTTGGTGTGGAAAGGGTGCTGAGCATAAAGAGTTGGGTGGCGGTGGCAGGAATTCGAGGAATGTTGATGTCCTTGCATTTATTTATGTTCTGTTAAGGGAAGTGATTCTGAAGTAACTTTTTACTCATGTATGAAGGTGGTGCGTAAGGGTCACCCCACGTCAGTCATGGTGAGATGAAGTGAGGTGGTAGAATTAAAGCCTGTACCCCTTGGCCTTATACGTAGGAGACGCACCGTGGGTGCTCTTTGCTGCTCTCCTGTCCTGGCTTATTGCCTTAACTAACGTGATGGTTCAGAGTGGTCCCAGCGAGATTTCCAGCAAAATCTTTCTACAATTGCATAGAAACACTTGGGATATCTATATCCCCAGAGGCTAGTGGAAAAGTTTACTCTTTCTGGTCACTGTTTGCAAGTTGTTCGCTCTATCGCGCATTTCTTTGTTACTTTTAGACCGATAGGGGCAGTGATACACGCACGCGCGCGCGCGCGCGCACACACACACACACACACACACACACACACAGAATTAAACATGTTTAAGAACCAAAATGAAAAGAGTGGTTTTCTGTGTCACAGCAGGGATTCCCTAGCCTGCGGCGAGCTCAGAGCAGTGGCAGAGAAGAGGGAAGGGGCCTCGTTAGCCAACCCGGTCTCCCTCCTCTGGACTTGCCTCCCCCTGGGCTGTCATCCCTTAAACGCTCAGCACGCAGGCCTCGCGTGGAGCACGCACAGTCATAAAACGCGGCTACTTCCACATCCCGGTCACTGGGGCGTGGGGCATGTTACATTGTTCGGTGTGGCTCAAAGCGTTATCACTCGTGTATGTGAGTTCTTCCTCTGTAGCAGAGTGAAAGAGTAAAGACAGCCAGAGGCATATTAGCAAGAACAGGGTTTAGTGGGAAAATACAATACACCCACACAGATCTGGGAAAGACTTTCTTTAATGGATAGCAGGGAGGATAGGAAGCGCCAACAAAAGGACATGGGCCTTGTACGGGGCTGGGGGAGACCGGTAGACGGCCGCAAGGGTGGCGGCGTGTCCAGCGCGTCACCGTCGTCGGGGGTAGGGCTGAGCCCGGCGGTTGTGCCACGTGTGGCATCGGGCCGGTGGGGACCGGAAGATGGCCCGCAGGGGCGCAGTGGTGCGCATAGGCGCGCCGGCCGTGTCAGAGTCGGGCCCCGGGCCGGCGGCCCACGGCGGCGGCGTGGTGTCCATGGGCTGGCCGGCCGTGTCAGAGTCCGGCCCCAGGGCGGCGGCGGCCCATGGCGGCGGCGTGGTGTCCATGGGCTCGCTGGCCGTGACAGAGTCCGGCCCCAGGGCGGCGGCGGCCCACGGCGGCGGCGTGGTGTCCATGGGCTCGCCGGACGTGTCAGAGTCCGGCCCCAGGGCGGCGGCGGCCCACGGCGGCGGCGTGGTGTCCATGGGCTCGCCGGCCGTGTCAGAGTCCGGCCCCAGGGCGGCGGCGGCCCACGGCGGCGGCGTGGTGTCCATGGGCTCGCCGGCCGTGTCAGAGTCCGGCCCCAGGGCGGCGGCGGCCCACGGCGGCGGCGTGGTGTCCATGGGCTCGCCGGCCGAGTCAGAGTCCGGCCCCAGGGCGGCGGCGGCCCACGGCGGCGGCGTGGTGTCCATGGGCTCGCCGGCCGTGTCAGAGTCCGGCCCCAGGGCGGCGGCGGCCCACGGCGGCGGCCTGGTGTCCATGGGCTCGCCGGCCGTGTCAGAGTCCGGCCCCAGGGCGGCGGCGGCCCACGGCGGCGGCGTGGTGTCCATGGGCTCGCCGGCCGTGTCAGAGTCCGGCCCCAGGGCGGCGGTGGCCCACGGGGGCGGCATGGTGTTCAGAGGCTCGCCCTCCGCGTCAGAGTCCGGCCCCAGCGGTGTGGTGTCCATAGGTCCTTCGTTTGAGACAGGCATGAGAATAGGGTACGAAGCTAGGGAGAGCTTCCAACTCCTCCTCAGACCTCCTCAGCGCGCACGGAGCTGCCCAGCTAGGGCAGCCTCAGGGGACGCATCACAGAGCAGCCGCCCGGGCAACCGTGATGTCACCCAGGGGGGAGGGGAGCCCCCACTGCCGTGAGCACACCAGCCCCACCCAGAGGAGACCCTGGCCCAGTGTCACAGGGCGTGGGCCCCACGCCAGCCCCAGTAGTGTCCCCAGCCCTCCCCCCCCTCCCCCCGGGACTGCCCGCCGAGGGCCGTGCAGGTGTCAGGGCCAGCCAGACCACCACGCAGACCATTCAGGGCCGCAGTGCTCACGTCTGTCAGAGCTACGCCCGCCCGGGTGTCGCCTCTGCACGCGCTTGGGACCCGGGGCGCGGCGGCCAATGCTGTGCCCCCGCGGTCCCTGAGGCCGGGGCTGCCTGGGCGCCGCCCGCCCTCGCCCCGGGCCTTCCCATCTTCTCTGGGAGGCCTGGAGCCAGACATGCTTCCTCCGCCATGGCCAGCCAGGCGGGTGACAGATTCCGAGGAGGGGACCGTCCGCGTGACTTCCCTTTCTAGCTAGCGGGCAGGTTCTTTCTTCGCTTCCCGGAAAGCGTAGGTCAGGGACCACCAGGTTTCAGCATAGCAACATTCCACGTTCTCACTGAGCCTGGCGGCCCAGATTTTTCTCTTTGGTCTCGTTTTGGGGCCTGTGTCTGGTATACGAGTAACACAACACAGTAAACTGGGAAACACTTTTTATTTTCTTACTGTCATTTTCTTATGTTTATTCATTTTGTTATCCTTAATCTACAGTTACATGAAGAACATTATGTTTCCTCGACTTCCCCCTTCACCAAGTCCCCCCCCACAAACCCCGTGACAGTCACTGTCCATCAGTGTAGTAGGATGCTGTAGAATCACTACTTGTCTGCTCTGTGTCGCACAGTCCTCCCTGTGCGCGCCCCCCCCCCCCCAACCCCGCCCCACATTATACATGCTAATAATCGTAAGGCCCCCTTTCTTTTTCCCCACCGTTATCCCTCCCTTCCCACCCATCCTCCCCAGTCCCTTTCCCTTTGTGAGCTGTTAGTCCATTCTTGGGTTCTGTGATTCTGCTGCTGTTTTGTTCCTTCAGTTTCTCTTTGTTCTTATACTCCACATATGAGTGAAATCACTTGGTACTTGTCTTTCTCCGCCTGGCTTATTTCACTGAGCATAGTCATAATACCCTCTAGCTCCATCCGTGTTGTTGCCAACGGTAGGATTTGTTTTCTTCTTATGGCTGAGTGATACTCCATTGTGTATAGTATGTACCACGTCTTCTTTACCCATTCATCTGCTGATGGACACTTAGGTTGCTTCCATTTCTCGGCCCTTGTAAATAGCGCTGCGATAAGCATAGGGGTGCATCTGTCTTTTTCAAACTGGGCTGCTGCACTCTTAGGGTAAATTCCTAGAAGTGGAATTCCCGGGTCAAGTGGTATTTCTATTTTGAGCTTCCTGAGGAACCTCCATACTGCTTTCCACAATGGTTGAGCTGAGATGTCCATTCCCACCAGCAGTGTCGGAGGGTTCCCCTTTCTCCACATCCTCGCCACCGTCTGTTGTTGTGTGTCTTCCCCATGGTGGCCATCCTGACTGGTGTGAGGTGATACCTCATGGTGGTTTTAATTTGCATTTCTCTGAGGATTGGCGGTGTGGAGGATCTTTTCATGTGCCTGTTGGCCACCTCGATTTCTTCTTTGGAGAAGTGTCTGTTCAGATCCTCTGCCTATTTTTTAATGGGATTATTTGCTTTTCTTGTTTGTTGAGGTGCGTGAGCTCCTCTTTATGTATTTTGGATGTCAACCCTTTATCGGATCTGTCATTGATGAATATATTCTCGCATATACTTTAGGGTACCTTTTTGTTCTATTGAGGGTGTCCTTTGCTGTACAGAAGCTCTTCAGCTTGATGTAGTCCCACCAGTTCATTTCTGCTCTTGTTTCCCTTGCCCGGGGAGGTTATGTTCTTGAAGAAGTCGCTCATGTTTATGTCCAGGAGATTTGTGCCTATATGTTCTTTCCTGAGAGTTTTATGGTTTCATGACTCACATTCAGGTCTTGGATCCATTTCGAATTTACTCTTCTGTATGGGGTTAGACAGTGATCCAGTTTCATTCTCTTACGTGTAGCTGTCCAGTTTTGCCAGCACCGTCTGTTGAAGAGAGTGTCATTTCCCCATTGTATGTCCCCGGCTCCCTCATCATATATTAATTGACCACATATGTTTGGGTTAATGTCTGGAGTCTCTTATTCTGTTCCACCCGTCTGTGGCTCTGTTCTAGTGCCAGGAGCAAACTGTCTTGATCAAGACTGTGGCTTTGTAGTAGAGCTTGATGTTGGGGAGCGAGATACCGCACCCACCCACACACACACACACCACACACACACACACAGACCACACACACACACACACACCACAGACACACACACACCACACACACACACCACACACACACACACGCACACACACACACACACACACACACACACAGAGACATGCTTTCTTCTTCCTTCTCAGGATTGCTTTGGCTATTCGGGATCTTTGGCGTTTCCATATGAATTTTTGAACTATTTGTTCCAGTACGTGGAAGAATGCTGTTGGTGATTTGATAGGGACTGCATCCGATCTGTGGATTGCTTTGGGCAGGATGGCCATTCTGACGATATTAATTCTTCCTAGCCAAGAGCGTGGGATGAGTTTCCATTTGTTAGCGTCCTCTTTAATTTCTCTTAAGAGTGTCTTATAGTTTTCAGGGTATAGGTCTTTCGCTTCCTTGGTTAGGTTTATTCCTAGGTATTTTATTCTTTTTGATGCAGTTGTGAATGGAATTGTTTTCCTGATTTCCCTCTCCTTTGGTTCATTGTTAGTGTACAGGAAAGCCGCAGATTTCTGTGTGTTGGTTTTGTGTCCCGCAGCTCTGCTGTATTCCGGTTATCAGTTCTAGCAGTTTTGGAGTGGAGTCTTCAGGGTTTCCTTACGTACAGTATCGTGTCATCTGCAGATGGTGACCGCCTAGCTGCTTCTTTACCAGTCTGGATTCCTTGTATTTCTTTGTCTGGTCTAATTGCCGTGGCTGGGACCCCCGGGACTGTGTTGAATAACGGTGGGGCGAGTGGGCACCCCTGTCTCGTTCCCCGTCTCAGAGGAACGGCTTTCAGCCTCTCGCTGTTGAGTATGACGTTGGCTGTGGGTTTGTCATATACGGCCTTTATTAGGTTGAGGTGCTCGCCCTGTATACCCATTTGGCTGAGAGTTTTTATCGTGAATGGATGTTGCATTTTGTCGGATGCTTTTTCAGCATCTGTGGAGATGATCATGTGGTTTTTGTCTTTCTTTCTGTTTATGTGGTGGATGGTGTGGATGGATTTTCGAATGCTGTCACCATCCTTGCATCCCTGGGATGATTCCCACTTGATCAGGGTGTTTGATCCCCTTGATGTATTTTTGAATTTGGTTTGCTAATATTTTGTTCATTTCCTAGGTATTCTTGCTCCTCATCCGCAGTTCCTGAAAATCCTTCTGAGCCACGACTGTCCAATGGGTGTCTTGTTAGGTTAATGCAGAGGCTTTGGGGCCCTAGCCCAGGGTAGAGGCTGGTCGCCAGGGGCACCAGGCTTGTGGTTAGCGGGTGGGAACTTGCAGCCCCCAGCCCCCAGGGAAGGAAGAGGAAAGGGATGAGGGCTGGAGGTTGAATCAGCAATGGCCAGCGATTTAGTCAGCCATGACTCTGCAGTGAAGCCCTCACAGAACCCTATGAGAAGAGCACAGCTCTCTCTCTCATCTCCTGCTTCTCTGTCAGAGCTTCCATGCTTGGGGAACCAGGTCGCCTGCACATGCCACCATGCCAGGCCCCAAGTCCCGGGAGGATAGAAGCTCCTTTACTTGGGACCGTGCCGTGTGTGCGCGTGCGTGTGCGTGTGAAGCGCGCGCGTGCGCTGCTGTGTCCTTTATGATAGTCTTTGTTAAACTGGTAAACGTGTTTTCCTGAGCTGCTGAGGCACCCTAGCGACTTGGGCAGTACCTAAGGGGGAGGTCGTTGGAACTTCCAATCCTAGCCTGTATGTAGGTGGGAAGCACAAGCTAATTGCATGGGCCTGGCAACCGGGCTCTGGAGTTGGGGGTGGAGGGCAGTCTTGAGGATAGAAACCTTACCCTGGGGAATCTTGTGCTGCGTCCAGGCAGATGTCATCAGAGTTGAGAGTTCTCAGAAACCCTGCTGGTGTTGGAGAATTGCTTGGTGGTGTATGCATTGGGAACAGGTCCGGTATCCTGAAGGGAGTTCCACTGCTGTGTATGAAAAAGAACGCTGGGTCATGTGGTACCGCTATGGATATTTTTAGGAACCTCCACACTGTTTCCCATAGTAGCTGCACCAATTTACATGGTCACCAACAGTGCACGAGGGTTCCCTTTGTCCACTTCCTCATCAACGCTTGTTATTTCTTGTTTTGCTTCTTTTGTTTTTTTTTTTTTCTCTTCTTTTGGTACTAGCCATTCTGACTGGTGTGAGGTGATAGCTCGTTGTGATTTTTGCGTGTGTGTGACCGTTAATGTACAATTACATGAGCAACATGGTTACTGGACTCCCCCTCCCACTATCTTATCAAGTCCCCCCCACCCCTTACCCCATTACAGTCACTGTCCTTCGGCGTCGTAAGACGCTGTGGAATCCCTACCTGTCTTCTCTGTGTTATGCTGCCTTCCCCGGGCCCCGGCACCCCCGCCGCCCCACCCCCTACGTTATGTGTGCGAGCCGTAATGCCCCTTTTTCCCCACTTATCCCTCCCTCCCCACCCATCCTCCCCAGTCCCTTTCCCTTTGGTAACTGTTAGTCCACTCTTGGGTTCTGTGAGTCTGCTGCTGTTTTGTTCCTTCAGTTTCTGCTTTGTTCTTTTACTCCACAGATGAGTGAAGTCATCTGATGCTTGTCTTTCTCCATCCTGCTCATTTCACTGAGCATAATACCCTCTAGCTCCATCCGTGTTGTCGCAAACGGTAGGATTTCTTTTCTTCTTACGGCTGAATAATATTCCATCTTGCGTATGTACCACCTCTTCTTTATCCATCCGCCTACTGACGGACACTCACGTTGCTTCCATTTCTTGGCTATTGTGCGTAGTGCTGTGATAGACATAGGGGTGCGTGTGTCTTTTTCAAACTAGGCTCCTGCATTCTTAGGGTACATTGCTGGGAGTGGAATTCCTGGGTCAAATGGTATTTGTACTTTTCTGTTTTTTGAGGAACCTCCATACTGCTTTCCACAATGGTTGAACTGAGATGTACATGCCCACCAGCAGTGTCGCAGGGTTCCCCTTTCTCCACATCCTCGCCACCGTCTGTTGTTGTGTGTCTTCCCGATGGTGGCCGTCCTGACTGGTGTGAGGTGATATCTCATGGTGGTGGTTTTAATTTGCATTTCTCTGATGATCGTAGCGATGTGGAGCATCTTTCCGTGTGCCTGCTGGCCACCTGAATTTCTTCTTTGGAGAAGTGTCTGTTCAGATCCTCTGCCCATGTTTTAATTGGATTATTTGCTTTTTGTGTGTGGAGGTGCGTGGGCACTTCATACTTATTTTAGATGTCATCAACCCCTTATCGGATATGCCATCTTTGAATCTGTCCTCCCATGCTGTCGGATGTCTTTGTTCTACTGATGGTGCTTAAACAGAATCCTATACCCCCTGCCATCTCGTTCCAATTCTGAGTCAATTATTTTTTTTTTTTTTTTTTTTCCCCCCCTCAGAACACCAACCCGCCAAGAAAACTGGAACGAAGAGGAGAAGATGTGATACGGGAACATCGAGCCTAAACTGAGAGGTGAGATGGTGGAGACTGGTAGTAAGTATCTTTCCATGTGCTGCTTTCAAGGTTCACGGGGAAAAAAGGTTGCCACGGAGGTAAGGCCCGGGATGTGGACGTCACCTGGTATCGGTGGAGCCACCTAGCCACTAGCCATTAACGGGAAGGCTAGCGTGCGGCACTGTTATTTCCTGCGGAGTTACACGTGCGGCGTCCCCCCGTTGCAGTTCGGTCAGGCCCCGTGTGGGACTGCCCTGGCACTGGCCGGGGTGGATCTGAGAGCTGTGCCCGTTCCTGCTGGGCTGCCCCAGCATCCCTCTCAGAACAAGGCCTCCAAAGTGCTCCTGGGAGAGAGACAGAGAGAGAGAGAGAGACAGAGAGAGAGAATTATGCCCAAGAGACAGGGGCAACTTTTTGCTGGAGCTCCATGAGCATGTTTCTGATTTTTATGTTGAGATCCCTCTCACAAAGATGGATCGAGTCCAGTTACCAGGTTCCTTTGGCTTTGACGTTTCGTATTTGTAGGTGGCGCCCTGTACAGCGCCCAGAAGCTTTTCCCTCTGGAGCTGCTCAGCCCTTGGGGTGATGGCAGGCAGGGGTCACGGGGGCGGCGCTGGTGCCCGCGGGAGGGAAGAGGTCTTTCCCGCTTCCCGGCCGCAGTGCCTGTGTCCACCGCCAGGGCCAGTTTGCGGAGCACGCAGGGAGAAGCCTCTGTGCTTTGCACCCGTGGCTGCCGTAGGTGGGGCCGTCCTGTCGCTGGCCTGGCGCGATGGAGGGGGGCAGCCGGTTTGCGAGCCGGTGCTGGCGGGGGAGGAAGGTGCAGCAGGCCGCCGTGTTGTGTTATCAGTCACATCACGGTGGGGGGCTTTGGAGCTACGTAGGCAGCCAGGGTGGGTGGAGCGCCCGGAGCTCCTAAAAGTTCCCCCACCTGCTGGGCAGAGTGCACCCGGACAGTTTTGCGCACCTGTGCTTTCTCCCGAGCGGCAAGCTCTGTGCAACCCTTGCCCCTTTAGCAGCTCTCTCGCTGTTAGGAAGTCTCTCAGACTGCCCGCCTTTCTTTCATCCCACAGCAGCCGGATGTGGATCCCTGTGTTGGCGCGAGTGGCAGGAACCTCAAGTCTCTCCAAGTGCTCCGCCTGTCTTTGCTTTCCAACCCCACCGGTCCTCCAGAGCATCACGTGAGGTAGGTCCGTGCTCCCAGAGCAGATCTCCAGGGCTGGGTGTTCAGCAGCCCTAGGCCTCCACCCGCCTCCCCGTTTCCGTTTCTCTTCCTCCCTCCGGTGAGCTCGGGTGCGGGAAGGGCCTGCCGGGTCCCTCCGGATCACGGCTTTGGTACGTCACCCTTCACCTTGAGGTGACGGCCTGCCGCGGCAGCCTCCTCTCCTGCTTCTCTTCCAGGATCTGGTGTAGTTGTTGTATTTCCACACTGTATGAATGTACGCATGTATGTGGTTTTCGGAGGAGGTTTCTGCCTCCCCTCTCACACTGCCTGCCGTCTTTAATCCCACCAAGCCATCTTTAATTTTTTTTTTTTTTTCTTTTTCAGTTTCAGTTTCACTTGGATAGGGTACCTTTTCCCACCCCTTCAACTTGTAGTTTGTCTGTGTGCTTGGATCTCAAGTGAGCCTCCTGTAAGGGAGCACGTAGGCGGTCTTGAGTTTTCATCCATTCATTCAACCCTGTGTCTTTTGTTTGGAGCATTTAAAGTCTTTCCCTTTACTGTGATAATTGATAGCTGTGTCCTTATGGCACTTCTTCAACTTGATTTCTGTCTCCTTTTCGCTTGTAGTTCTTCTCTGTGCTTTCATCGTTGCTCTCCTGGTTATGAGCGATAGGTTTGTTGAGTATTATGCTTTCTTACCTGTCTGTCTTGTCTGTCTGTCTGTCTGTCTGTCTGTCTGTCTATCTGTCTATCTTATCTATCTGATCTCTCTACTCTCATCTATCTACTGTCATCTCTGTGTCTATCTATCCAAACTATCTAATCTACCACCTATCTGTCTGTTATCTGTCATCTATATGTATCTATATCAATGTGGCTATCTAACCTATATGTATCTATATCATCTATCTAGTCTGTCATCTTATCAATCTATCTACCTGTCATCTATCTATGTGTATCTATAGGTGTCTGTCTAATCTGTCCACCTGATCTATCATGTATCATCTATCTAATCTGTCTGTCTGCCTAGTCTGTCTAATCTCTCTATATGTATCTATATGGTCTATGTAACCTATCATTCTATCTCATCTGTCAGTCTGATCTAATCTATCCATCTATCTCATGTATCTGTCTCAATCTATCTATGTGTTTATTTATTTTGTCCATTTTTGTCAACGTACCGTCACTAGGTGCGCAGTCATTCCTCTGTCTCCTTCTCAGTCTTGATTCCTTGTGTTTGTTTCTGTGAGTTAGCTATGTCTTTGGGTCTTGAGAGGAGTGGCCGTGGGTTGGAACACCTGGGTAGGTGGCCCGAGTCCGCTGGGTGTAGATGGCCGGCTGGACTCTCTAACCAGTGCGGGCTGGGGCCCTCCGGGTGCTCTGCCCTGGGGCTGGCCCTGCCGGGGCGGCTGCGTGAGCTGCGGGGCAGATCCGAGGCCCCACACAGGGAGCACCCCGGCCGGCCTGCTGGGGCCGAGGCAGGTGCACGCCCAGTAGTAGGTCTGTGTGCCTGCGCGCCGATGTCACCTGGGTGGCCCTGCTTGGCCGCCCATCTCCAGAGAGCATGTGTAGTCGCAGGTTCAGTGAGCCGCCTTCTTGGGGACACGCGGGGCTGGTGTGGGCTAGTGGCCCGTGGGCTTGCTGAGGTGGCAGGCCAGCTAGCTCGCGGGGAAACTGCTCCCCTCTGTTGTCAAGGTGGAGGTGGAGTTTCAGTGCATTTAGGCATTTAGATGTGAGTGAGGTCTATCTGAAATGGAATAGTAGCATTTAGAGCTGTGTTTTCTGTTGGTGTGGAAAGGGTGCTGAGCATAAAGAGTTGGGTGGCGGTGGCAGGAATTCGAGGAATGTTGATGTCCTTGCATTTATTTATGTTCTGTTAAGGGAAGTGATTCTGAAGTAACTTTTTACTCATGTATGAAGGTGGTGCGTAAGGGTCACCCCACGTCAGTCATGGTGAGATGAAGTGAGGTGGTAGAATTAAAGCCTGTACCCCTTGGCCTTATACGTAGGAGACGCACCGTGGGTGCTCTTTGCTGCTCTCCTGTCCTGGCTTATTGCCTTAACTAACGTGATGGTTCAGAGTGGTCCCAGCGAGATTTCCAGCAAAATCTTTCTACAATTGCATAGAAACACTTGGGATATCTATATCCCCAGAGGCTAGTGGAAAAGTTTACTCTTTCTGGTCACTGTTTGCAAGTTGTTCGCTCTATCGCGCATTTCTTTGTTACTTTTAGACCGATAGGGGCAGTGATACACGCACGCGCGCGCGCGCGCACACACACACACACACACACACACACACAGAATTAAACATGTTTAAGAACCAAAATGAAAAGAGTGGTTTTCTGTGTCACAGCAGGGATTCCCTAGCCTGCGGCGAGCTCAGAGCAGTGGCAGAGAAGAGGGAAGGGGCCTCGTTAGCCAACCCGGTCTCCCTCCTCTGGACTTGCCTCCCCCTGGGCTGTCATCCCTTAAACGCTCAGCACGCAGGCCTCGCGTGGAGCACGCACAGTCATAAAACGCGGCTACTTCCACATCCCGGTCACTGGGGCGTGGGGCATGTTACATTGTTCGGTGTGGCTCAAAGCGTTATCACTCGTGTATGTGAGTTCTTCCTCTGTAGCAGAGTGAAAGAGTAAAGACAGCCAGAGGCATATTAGCAAGAACAGGGTTTAGTGGGAAAATACAATACACCCACACAGATCTGGGAAAGACTTTCTTTAATGGATAGCAGGGAGGATAGGAAGCGCCAACAAAAGGACATGGGCCTTGTACGGGGCTGGGGGAGACCGGTAGACGGCCGCAAGGGTGGCGGCGTGTCCAGCGCGTCACCGTCGTCGGGGGTAGGGCTGAGCCCGGCGGTTGTGCCACGTGTGGCATCGGGCCGGTGGGGACCGGAAGATGGCCCGCAGGGGCGCAGTGGTGCGCATAGGCGCGCCGGCCGTGTCAGAGTCGGGCCCCGGGCCGGCGGCCCACGGCGGCGGCGTGGTGTCCATGGGCTGGCCGGCCGTGTCAGAGTCCGGCCCCAGGGCGGCGGCGGCCCACGGCGGCGGCGTGGTGTCCATGGGCTGGCCGGCCGTGTCAGAGTCCGGCCCCAGGGCGGCGGCGGCCCACGGCGGCGGCGTGGTGTCCATGGGCTCGCCGGCCGTGTCAGAGTCCGGCCCCAGGGCGGCGGCGGCCCACGGCGGCGGCGTGGTGTCCATGGGCTCGCCGGCCGTGTCAGAGTCCGGCCCCAGGGCGGCGGCGGCCCACGGCGGCGGCGTGGTGTCCATGTGCTCGCCGGCCGTGTCAGAGTCCGGCCCCAGGGCGGCGGCGGCCCACAGCGGCGGCGTGGTGTCCATGGGCTCGCCGGCCGTGTCAGAGTCCGGCCCCAGGGCGGCGGCGGCCCACGGCGGCGGCGTGGTGTCCATGGGCTCGCCGGCCGAGTCAGAGTCCGGCCCCAGGGCGGCGGCGGCCCACGGCGGCGGCGTGGTGTCCATGGGCTCGCCGGCCGAGTCAGAGTCCGGCCCCAGGGCGGCGGCGGCCCACGGCGGCGGCGTGGTGTCCATGGGCTCGCCGGCCGAGTCAGAGTCCCGCCCCAGGGCGGCGGCGGCCCACGGCGGCGGCGTGGTGTCCATGGGCTCGCCGGCCGTGTCAGAGTCCGGCCCCAGGGCGGCGGCGGTCCACGGCGGCGGCGTGGTGTCCATGGGCTCGCCGGCCGTGTCAGAGTCCGGCCCCAGGGCGGCGGCGGCCCACGGCGGCGGCGTGGTGTCCATGGGCTCGCCGGCCGTGTCAGAGTCCGGCCCCAGGGCGGCGGTGGCCCACGGGGGCGGCATGGTGTTCAGAGGCTCGCCCTCCGCGTCAGAGTCCGGCCCCAGCGGTGTGGTGTCCATAGGTCCTTCGTTTGAGACAGGCATGAGAATAGGGTACGAAGCTAGGGAGAGCTTCCAACTCCTCCTCAGACCTCCTCAGCGCGCACGGAGCTGCCCAGCTAGGGCAGCCTCTGATAGGTCAGCCAGGGGACGCATCACAGAGCAGCCGCCCGGGCAACCGTGATGTCACCCAGGGGGGAGGGGAGCCCCCACTGCCGTGAGCACACCAGCCCCACCCAGAGGAGACCCTGGCCCAGTGTCACAGGGCGTGGGCCCCACGCCAGCCCCAGTAGTGTCCCCAGCCCTCCCCCCCCCCCCCCCCCCCGGGACTGCCCGCCGAGGGCCGTGCAGGTGTCAGGGCCAGCCAGACCACCACGCAGACCATTCAGGGCCGCAGTGCTCACGTCTGTCAGAGCTACGCCCGCCCGGGTGTCGCCTCTGCACGCGCTTGGGACCCGGGGCGCGGCGGCCAATGCTGTGCCCCCGCGGTCCCTGAGGCCGGGGCTGCCGGGGCGCCGCCCGCCCTCGCCCCGGGCCTTCCCATCTTCTCTGGGAGGCCTGGAGCCAGACATGCTTCCTCCGCCATGGCCAGCCAGGCGGGTGACAGATTCCGAGGAGGGGACCGTCCGCGTGACTTCCCTTTCTAGCTAGCGGGCAGGTTCTTTCTTCGCTTCCCGGAAAGCGTAGGTCAGGGACCACCAGGTTTCAGCATAGCAACATTCCACGTTCTCACTGAGCCTGGCGGCCCAGATTTTTCTCTTTGGTCTCGTTTTGGGGCCTGTGTCTGGTATACGAGTAACACAACACAGTAAACTGGGAAACACTTTTTATTTTCTTACTGTCATTTTCTTATGTTTATTCATTTTGTTATCCTTAATCTACAGTTACATGAAGAACATTATGTTTCCTCGACTCCCCCCTTCACCAAGTCCCCCCCCACAAACCCCGTGACAGTCACTGTCCATCAGTGTAGTAGGATGCTGTAGAATCACTACTTGTCTGCTCTGTGTCACACAGTCCTCCCTGTGCGCGCCCCCCCCCCAACCCCGCCCCACATTATACATGCTAATAATCGTAAGGCCTCCTTTCTTTTTCCCCACCGTTATCCCTCCCTTCCCACCCATCCTCCCCAGTCCCTTTCCCTTTGTGAGCTGTTAGTCCATTCTTGGGTTCTGTGATTCTGCTGCTGTTTTGTTCCTTCAGTTTCTCTTTGTTCTTATACTCCACATATGAGTGAAATCACTTGGTACTTGTCTTTCTCCGCCTGGCTTATTTCACTGAGCATAGTCATAATACCCTCTAGCTCCATCCGTGTTGTTGCCAACGGTAGGATTTGTTTTCTTCTTATGGCTGAGTGATACTCCATTGTGTATAGTATGTACCACGTCTTCTTTACCCATTCATCTGCTGATGGACACTTAGGTTGCTTCCATTTCTCGGCCCTTGTAAATAGCGCTGCGATAAGCATAGGGGTGCATCTGTCTTTTTCAAACTGGGCTGCTGCACTCTTAGGGTAAATTCCTAGAAGTGGAATTCCCGGGTCAAGTGGTATTTCTATTTTGAGCTTCCTGAGGAACCTCCATACTGCTTTCCACAATGGTTGAGCTGAGATGTCCATTCCCACCAGCAGTGTCGGAGGGTTCCCCTTTCTCCACATCCTCGCCACCGTCTGTTGTTGTGTGTCTTCCCCATGGTGGCCATCCTGACTGGTGTGAGGTGATACCTCATGGTGGTTTTAATTTGCATTTCTCTGAGGATTGGCGGTGTGGAGGATCTTTTCATGTGCCTGTTGGCCACCTCGATTTCTTCTTTGGAGAAGTGTCTGTTCAGATCCTCTGCCTATTTTTTAATGGGATTATTTGCTTTTCTTGTTTGTTGAGGTGCGTGAGCTCCTCTTTATGTATTTTGGATGTCAACCCTTTATCGGATCTGTCATTGATGAATATATTCTCGCATATACTTTAGGGTACCTTTTTGTTCTATTGAGGGTGTCCTTTGCTGTACAGAAGCTCTTCAGCTTGATGTAGTCCCACCAGTTCATTTCTGCTCTTGTTTCCCTTGCCCGGGGAGGTTATGTTCTTGAAGAAGTCGCTCATGTTTATGTCCAGGAGATTTGTGCCTATATGTTCTTTCCTGAGAGTTTTATGGTTTCATGACTCACATTCAGGTCTTGGATCCATTTCGAATTTACTCTTCTGTATGGGGTTAGACAGTGATCCAGTTTCATTCTCTTACGTGTAGCTGTCCAGTTTTGCCAGCACCGTCTGTTGAAGAGAGTGTCATTTCCCCATTGTATGTCCCTGGCTCCCTCATCATATATTAATTGACCACATATGTTTGGGTTAATGTCTGGAGTCTCTTATTCTGTTCCACCCGTCTGTGGCTCTGTTCTAGTGCCAGGAGCAAACTGTCTTGATCAAGACTGTGGCTTTGTAGTAGAGCTTGATGTTGGGGAGCGAGATACCGCACCCACCCACACACACACACACCACACACACACACACAGACCACACACACACACACACACACCACAGACACACACACACCACACACACACACCACACACACACACACACACACACACACACACACACACACACACACACACACACACACACACACACAGAGAGACATGCTTTCTTCTTCCTTCTCAGGATTGCTTTGGCTATTCGGGATCTTTGGCGTTTCCATATGAATTTTTGAACTATTTGTTCCAGTACGTGGAAGAATGCTGTTGGTGATTTGATAGGGACTGCATCCGATCTGTGGATTGCTTTGGGCAGGATGGCCATTCTGACGATATTAATTCTTCCTAGCCAAGAGCGTGGGATGAGTTTCCATTTGTTAGCGTCCTCTTTAATTTCTCTTAAGAGTGTCTTATAGTTTTCAGGGTATAGGTCTTTCGCTTCCTTGGTTAGGTTTATTCCTAGGTATTTTATTCTTTTTGATGCAGTTGTGAATGGAATTGTTTTCCTGATTTCCCTCTCCTTTGGTTCATTGTTAGTGTACAGGAAAGCCGCAGATTTCTGTGTGTTGGTTTTGTGTCCCGCAGCTCTGCTGTATTCCGGTTATCAGTTCTAGCAGTTTTGGAGTGGAGTCTTCAGGGTTTCCTTACGTACAGTATCGTGTCATCTGCAGATGGTGACCGCCTAGCTGCTTCTTTACCAGTCTGGATTCCTTGTATTTCTTTGTCTGGTCTAATTGCCGTGGCTGGGACCCCCGGGACTGTGTTGAATAGCGGTGGGGAGAGTGGGCACCCCTGTCTCGTTCCCCGTCTCAGAGGAACGGCTTTCAGCCTCTCGCTGTTGAGTATGACGTTGGCTGTGGGTTTGTCATATACGGCCTTTATTAGGTTGAGGTGCTCGCCCTGTATACCCATTTGGCTGAGAGTTTTTATCGTGAATGGATGTTGCATTTTGTCGGATGCTTTTTCAGCATCTGTGGAGATGATCATGTGGTTTTTGTCTTTCTTTCTGTTTATGTGGTGGATGGTGTGGATGGATTTTCGAATGCTGTCACCATCCTTGCATCCCTGGGATGATTCCCACTTGATCAGGGTGTTTGATCCCCTTGATGTATTTTTGAATTTGGTTTGCTAATATTTTGTTCATTTCCTAGGTATTCTTGCTCCTCATCCGCAGTTCCTGAAAATCCTTCTGAGCCACGACTGTCCAATGGGTGTCTTGTTAGGTTAATGCAGAGGCTTTGGGGCCCTAGCCCAGGGTAGAGGCTGGTCGCCAGGGGCACCAGGCTTGTGGTTAGCGGGTGGGAACTTGCAGCCCCCAGCCCCCAGGGAAGGAAGAGGAAAGGGATGAGGGCTGGAGGTTGAATCAGCAATGGCCAGCGATTTAGTCAGCCATGACTCTGCAGTGAAGCCCTCACAGAACCCTATGAGAAGAGCACAGCTCTCTCTCTCTCATCTCCTGCTTCTCTGTCAGAGCTTCCATGCTTGGGGAACCAGGTCGCCTGCACATGCCACCATGCCATTCCCCAAGTCCCGGGAGGACAGAAGCTCCTTTACTTGGGACCTTGCCGTGTGTGCGCGTGCGTGTGCTTGTGAAGCGCGCGCGTGCGCTGCTGTGTCCTTTATGATAGTCTTTGTTAAACTGGTAAACGTGTTTTCCTGAGCTGCTGAGGCACCCTAGCGACTTGGGCAGTACCTAAGGGGGAGGTCGTTGGAACTTCCAATCCTAGCCTGTATGTAGGTGGGAAGCACAAGCTAATTGCATGGGCCTGGCAACCGGGCTCTGGAGTTGGGGGTGGAGGGCAGTCTTGAGGATAGAAACCTTACCCTGGGGAATCTTGTGCTGCGTCCAGGCAGATGTCATCAGAGTTGAGAGTTCTCAGAAACCCTGCTGGTGTTGGAGAATTGCTTGGTGGTGTATGCATTGGGAACAGGTCCGGTATCCTGAAGGGAGTTCCACTGCTGTGTATGAAAAAGAACGCTGGGTCATGTGGTACCGCTATGGATATTTTTAGGAACCTCCACACTGTTTCCCATAGTAGCTGCACCATTTTACATTCCTTTCTTACTTATAGACCGATCTGAGCAGTAGTACACACACGCACACGCACACGCAGAGACACACAGACACACACACACAGACACACACACAGATACGCACACCCCTCAAGCTCCATTTATCCTGCAGCTTCTGTTAGCTACTGGATTGCTTTGTGAAGTGGCCCTGGTGAGGTTTATTCAAAGACAAGGAGCAGCAGGAGGTGTCTGGGGGAGAGGTCCTGTAGGAATGTTCCCAGGCAGGCTCTACCCTGTTGCACACGGCCCTCGGTTTGTCAACAGCCATGGGTTCCTGTGACCCCTGTTTCCCAAACAAGGCTGGGACTTAATGAACACCCCAGGTATCTGAAACTGCAGCCCACACTTTAAGAAAAAAACGTGCATAAGGTGTGCTCCTGGTGTTCCCCTCATAGGGAGCGAACCACAAAGTGCAGAAACAGATTCACAGAGGTACCTTTGCAGACACCTAAGCATAAGTATCTGTGCGTAGGCTCTTTCCATCCATCGTCTAAGTGCATGTCTGTTTACCTACATATCTGTGTTAGTCTACTCAAGCTGATAACCAAACTGTCATAGAGTGGGGGCTTAATCCATGTATACCTATTTTCTCACTGTTCTGGAGATAGAAGTCCAAGAGCAAGGGTGATTCAGTTCCTGGTGAGGTCTCCTCTTCTGGCTTGCAGAAAATGCCACATTCCTGCTGTGCCATCACAGGGTCAATGGAGAGAGCTCTGTCCTCTCTTCCTCTTAATAGCACTGACTGCATAATGGAAGCTCTGCCCACACCCTCATGACTTCTTCTGAACCTAATCACCTCCCAAAGTCCCCACCTCCCAATACCATCACAAGTGGGGCTTAGGGCTTCAACCCTGAGTCAATTCTGTGTGTGTGTGTGTGTGTGTGTGTGTGTGCTTGCGTGCGTGTGTGTGTGTGTGTGGCGGTTGGTGATTAGGAGGAGCAGGAGATGGTAAGGTGAGGGCCCAAAATTCAGTGCATGGCTCTGTATCTCTATCGGTCTGTCTGTCTATGTATATATGTATGTATGTGTGTATGTATCTGTCTACCTACCTACCTATCATTCCTATGTACCTATCTGTCTATCATCTATCTATCACCTTACACTCACAAGTATTCCACAAAGAGCTCCTCTCTAAGCAAAATATCAAGGCAGAACAGAAGAAAGGCAAATTTGGGATTGGTGGACCGATTTAAGTAAAATATGCTATTGTTTGATGACAGTGTAGTACCTGTTTTGCATTGTATATTCTATAGAGAGAGAAGATTCCACTTGGATCCATTTTATGCATTAATTCTTTAGGTGTTTTTGAATTCTTATATGCTGTGCATTGCCCTAGGAGCTTGGAATAAACTATGCAAAGTCTTTACTTGCATTGTGTTTGTAATCTACTGGAGGTGATAGACATTTTAAAAAACACAAAAATAAGAATTGGAGATTGCAACACTATCTTTGAAGATAATAAAACAGTATAATAGGATGGAGATGCATCATTTATGTTGGTTTTTATTTAAAAAAACAATGGCATTTGTCAGTTATGCATTAATAAAAAATAAAAAACTCCAAAGTATCTTAAACACATGAGATCTTATTGGTTTTTGTAGCGGAAAATATGGGGGTGTGAAAGGTTTTAGTTGGTTGATCTAGGAGATTAACATTCTCAACATTGACCCAATTGTCATACTCTTCTGCTCTGTAGTTCACCAAAGTGGCTTTCTCTTAGGGTTGGGTGCGCACAGGGCTGGAGGATGTGTACCTGTAGGAGTCAGGATCAGTAGGACTTGCACCGTAGCATTCTATTAAAAGGTAGTGAGATTCATTAGCTTAGATCTCTTGCTTATCCCTGTATAAATGACTGAGGCTGGATTAAAATCTCCTGATTAACCGAAGCCAATTAGGGCACAATCCTGGAGCTGGAATGTGTGTCTGCATGGGATGGGGTAGAGACCTTGAAAAAGATCTGTTAGTAATGAGAGACGGGGGAACTGATGCTAGCCAAGAAGCTAAAATGTTTACTATGGGAAGCAATCAGGAACAAGCGATACTTTGAATGGAAGAAGAGGTCATATGTGAGTGGAGAAATTAATGAGTAGTAGAAGCTAGGTGGTATCTGGCGAAGAGTACCTCAGGCAGAAGGAACATTGAGTACAAAGGCCTTGAGGTGGGAATGAATTGTTATATGGCAGAAGGATGCTGGTGTGTTTGGAAGTGGAGACACTGTTAAAGAGGTGGGGCAGTGTGGTGACTTAGTACTTGTCAATTTAGCGAAGCTACAGAATTCCCTTCCCTATATAGTTTTAGGTTAGTGTTGGCCATGAGAAAGGCAGTAGCCCTGTTTGTATCCAGAAGGGTGGAGTACCATCAGGCGCTGCTGGATTTCTCACGGGCTTGTTGCTGATCCGCGACTCACTTCGGTCACGTGGGGTGCAGTCAGGCTTGCTGCTCTTCTGGCTCCTGCCAGACATTTCCCTAAGTTTCTCTAAGTCCTGGATTGTGGGGGGGGGTGTGCGTGTGTGTGTGTGCATGTGTGGTGAAGGTCAGTAGCGTCTCCTGCAACTTCTCTCATATCACCTGAGTCAGATGCCTGGAGGTAGTGGAAGACAAGAGTGAGCCCCAAGCTCACACTTGTGTGTCTAGCTTGTTCTTGCAGACTCCTGTTAGTTTTTGCTCTCCTCTGTGTTCATTTTCTTCCAGATTACTTGCCTTGCTAACTTCCAGCTAGGCACTGATGTAGAAGCTGTAGCCTTATATGGACTATTTAACCACCTTCTACAATTGCTTAACGTTAAACTCCTATAATAAATTTTGGTCATATCTTTACTGACACAGAATTTGGTACAGGGAGTAGTTCCAGAAGAATGGAGCCTTAAGGAGGGTTTTTTTTTTTTTCTGAATTGGTTCTACATTCTGTGAATTGGTTCTGTATTCTCAGGAATTGGTTCTCTGATCTCGTTAGATATAAAGGCATAATGATCCTGTTTCTAGTAGTAAAGGGAACACTCATAGCTCATATGATGCAGAGGTAAAGCAGCTACTAAAATTACCAACATGTAGACACCTATAATGACATACCTATAGAAGGCAAGGCCTTAGGGGACCAAGTATTTGCTGCCATAGAACATTTTAATGAAAATAAGGAGCGCAATGGGATTAGGTGTTTGTTTTTATATGCACTGGAGTAGAGGTAGAAAGAGAATGACTGCAGGGCTTCAAATTCCCAGAAGACTTCCATAATTGTTACAACAGAACCCACTTATCTCCTATGGCTGCAGGAGTGAGATTTCTGAAAATAAGCAAACCCCAAAGTCTAAGCTTGTGAACAGCTGAATAATAGAATAAATGAATTCCCTATCAAGGTCTTTTGTGTCAATGTTAGGGCTTTGATTGGGAAAGAGTGAAACCCTGAATACTGAGATGTATGGGCAAATTCCAGTGAAGCTAGGGATCTTTAACCTCTCAGTTTATGGTTCCTTTGCTAGTAGTAGTAGTTCTGCTTCTACTTGAGAACATTACCTCTCCTGAGGAATTTGCCTTGGGAGGGACTATCTTCATCAGGAGCTTCCCTAGTACATCTCGATACCATCCTCAGCAGATACTATCCCTATTGGTCCTTAGTAGACTCAATGTAAAATTATATAAATTTGCAATTAAATAAATCATATTAAAACAATGGTAAATACCTCAAACCCAATACTTCAATTAGAATTCTTACACATTTTACTATTATCTGTACTCCTGAGGCTGTGTATATACACTGCATCTGTATGGTGGAAATACCATTTATTGACATGCTTCTGCATATCTCTTCCCAACTCTGTGTTCAGTGATATCACATTTGGAGGCTTGAAACTGGGCAAGGTAGGAGTACTTATACAACAGAAACTGGCAAACTATGTATCACAGCTTTTTCCCTCTCAGAACTGGTTATTTAAACATTTACCAGCAAACCACTTACAGCTCAGTGCTTAAAGTTATAGGCTATCAAAGCATAATTGTCCTTGGAATAAAGACAGTGTGTGCTTCACTGAAAAGCTGCTTTAGACTCTGTTTTTCCTTTTTAAAACTAGCTTATTCTCTTTTATTGCCTCTATAGGCAACTAAGTCAATTCATGACAAATGTTACTCTTGGGTGAATGGGGAAATTGCTCCTTTCAGTTACGCACTAAGATTATCAAAATGCAGCTCCACCTGAAACTGGTCTTGTAGCTTCTTGTATACAAAGGTAGAGACTTAGGTAGGAGAAATATACAAGCAATTACTGGGGGCCAGATTCTGGATTTTTTAATTTGTTGTGGGCATGATCATGTATCTTCAATGAGATGTAATGCAGTAAGGCTCTGTAATCAAGAGTTCTGGGTTCAAATTTTGGATCTATCACTATCTGGCTGTTTGAAGATATTTATTCCCTTTGAGTCCCCATTTCCTCACTGAAATGAGAAGAATAAGTATTAACTTCTAGAAATACTGTGGGTTTAAATGAAATAGCAAAGTGTCTGGCACAGCATCTGGCACAGCCTGCGTAAAGGGTTATTATACCTCATATTTGGTCAGTTGTGTCTGTTTTATTTAAGTCTCTGATCGCTCATAATACCCTAAATTCCACAGCCCCTCTTCTTCCTCCTTCTTTTAAAAAATTCACTTTATTGAGGTATGATTGACATACAAAAAGTTGTATATGCTTAATATATACAATTTGATGAGTTTGGAGATAAGCATATACCCAAGAATCACCACAATCCAAGGCATAAACATGTCTATCACCTCCAAAAGTTGCCTTTTTATTTATTACTATTATTGTTTTGTGATGAGAACACTTAACATTAGATCTACTCTCAGCAAAGTTTTAAGTATATAGTACAGTATTGTTAGCTATAGTTGTCTATGCTGTACAGTAGATCTCTAAGTCTTATTCATCTTATGTAATTGAAACTTTTGTACCCTTTGACTAATAACACCCTGTTTCCCGCTGCCCCAGCCCCTGCCACCTACCATTCAACTCTCTGCTTCCATGAATTTGGCTATTTCAGATTTCCTCATATAGCATTTTTTTTTTTTACTGAGGTATGTGCCAGTTATCTATTTGTTGCCTCTTAGTTTTAAATCCACCCTTCATTATTCTGCTTGTGATACTGGAACATTTTCCCTTGGAGCTGCACAGTAAACTTTTGTCACTGATGGACACTTCAGTTGTTTCCTTATCTTGGTTATTAAAAACAATGCTGCAGTGAACATGTGGGTGCATGTATTTTTTTTAACTTGTGTTTTTGTCTTTGTTGGACAAATACCCGAAGTGGAATTGCTGGGTTGAATGGTATTCCTATTTCTAATTTTTTGAGTTACCTCCATAGAACTTTCCATAGTGGCTGCACCAATTTACATTCCGGCCAATGGTGCACAAGGGTTCCCTTTTTTTCATATCCTTGCCAACATTATTTTTCATCTTTCTGATAGTAACCATTCTAACATATCTGAGGTGAAATCTCATTGTCATTGTGATTTGGGGAAATGAGAACTTTCAGACTCTGTTGGAGTATTTATCAGTTGGCACAACCTTTTCTAAGTACAGTTTTGCACACTAAGATCTCTAAACATGTTCTCACTTTTTTGAAATTCTTTAAGGATTTTATTCTCGGAAAATAATCAGATATTTAAATATATAACTTTATATATTTTCTATTTATGTTAACAAAAATTTGAAAACCACCTAAATATTCAGCAGTAAGAGAATTATTAAATTAATTTTAGCAATGCAAATGGTAGGATAGTTAATCTTCAGTTTTTAAAAATGTTTTATGAAAGAAGATTTACAGACGTAGGGCAAAGCTCATGTAATATTAGGGGAAAAGCGATATATATTATGATTCTATAGAATATTGGCAAAACACAATTTGTCATACTTTTATATGTTTTATACCACACACACACACACACACACACACACATTGTAATGAAGCAATAAATAACTAATTGTCTGAAAGGAACAAATAAAGGGCTTTTTCTGGGTTGTGAGATTATAGTTGTTTTTATTATTTTTTAACCCTTTTTGGCATTTTCCAAATTTTATATATATATATTTAGAGTATTTTTCTTTTATGATCAGAAAACATTATAATAAAAATCTTACTAGTGGCTGAATTTTGGTTTCTTCAATATGTATTTGAATTTATATTTCTCTAATTACCAAAATCAGTATCAAAACAGTAACTTCTCCCTATATACAACAATAAATGCAGTATGCATTCCTTTCTATAATCCTTATCTCACTTCCACATGTTTGTTTAACTAATTTGGGGTTATAAGTTTATTATTGTACAGTTTTATATTACTGTACACCTTAATTTCCAGGAAAGTCTCAGAATTGAATTTTGTAAATATGTTTAAAAGCATTTTTCTACTTAATTCTGTATATTTGATTAGTTTTCCTGATAACCAGAATTTTAAAACAAGGAGTAGAATGGTGGTTTCCAGGGGCTGGGGGCCTGAAGGAATTGGGGAGATGTTGGTCAAAGGGTACAAACTTGCAATAGTCCATAAACAAGTTCTGGGAACTTAATGTACAACATTTTGATGATAGTCAACAATACTGTATTGTCCACTTCAAAGTTGCTTAGAGACTTGATCTTAAGTGTTCTGGCTCCAAAAAAGAAATAATAACTATGTGACATGGTGATGGTGGTAGCTAAGGCTCTAATGGTAATAATGTTACAATATATAAACTTATACAATATTGTGTGTAAATTATATTGTAGTTTTCTATTTCTTAGAAATATGTGCATATGATACACAAATAAAATTGTAGTAGTTTTGAATATTTCCACAAATTGCTTGATACTCTTCAAGAGGTGTTCAATTTATCTTTCCTTGAGTGAGAGCTGGTCTTAGCAATGTGCTTTTAATTGAATAGAAAAAAAGTAGTAGTGATGTGGGACTTCAGAGACTAGCTCATGAAAGGCTCTGTGACTTCTTTCTCTGTATTTGCTTACCCTGGGTGAAGTCAGCTGACATGTAGGCAAGGAGCTGAGGCTTCCTACCATTAGCCACTGAGGAAACAAGGGCATCTGGCCAACAGCCATGTGAATGAGTCTTCTTGGAAGCATATCTTCCAGATCTGTCAACATTCAGATGTCTGTATCCTCAACCAAAATTGTGACTGCAACTTCCTAAGGAATGCAGAGCCAGAAAACCCAGGTAAGTTGTTTCTGGATTTATAACCTTGAGAAACTCCTGTAAGATAATAAATACTTATTGTTTTAAGTGACTAAATTTTGGGGGTAATTTGTAATGAAGCAATAAATAACTAACATTATTTCTCTTACAATATCATTGTTATAAATTATAACGTGCTTATTGTGTACCAGGTACTATGTTAAATATTTTACCTGTACTATTTATTTGATTTTCATTGTAATCTAAAGATATATAGGTCCAATTATAATTCTTATTTCACAGAAGGGGAAACTGGGCCTTAAGGGAGTGTAAGTAACCTGCTTCTGAAAGTGAGGAAGCCAAGTTACAACGCAGAAGTCTGTACTAGACAGACCCACCCTTTGGATTGTTGGAGTGAATCTCTTGTTAATGTTCTTGGGAAAGTGAGATACAAAGCATTGTATGGCCCACATTCCAATGCTCATAATGCTATTTTGTCCTTCTTTTCCATTACATGCTTTGAGCTTTTGAAGTCTGCTTCTTTTTCTGTCAGTGGTAACCAACCAAAGGAATCCCAGTACTTAGCCTTGAAACACAGGCCTTCCTAATCACAAATAAAAGAAGACTGCAGTACAAGGAGAAAACATTTGTTTCCTCTTACCCTGTACTTGCAGAGAAAAACAGAAATTATTCTTGCTTGTATTAATCCTAAATAAGGATTTTTATTAGATACCTGGGCTTCAGAGATTGCTGGGCAACTACTGTTGACAGTAACCTCTAATTAATCTGAAAGGTCAGAAATTTTGATTGGCTGTTTTACTTAATAATGTGTTGCCTTGGTAATAAGTTTGATATAGGCACCACTTTTTTATAAAAGGTATAAAACTTGCGAACTCTGTGAAATCCAAAAGAGATCACTGTCATTTCCCATGCTTGAAGTAAAATAAAATTACTCTGCAGCTTACTTAAATAAAGAGCTTGGTAATCTTGACTTACTTCAGTAATATACTGAACTATACTTCAGTAATATAGTTTTTAGTCTTCAGTTATTCATGAAAGTTTTTCTGTTGCTGTCACAAATGAATAATTACTTGAATGGATTTCTACTCATCATTTAGTTGATGTCTTCTGGTATGTTTAGGATTGGAGAGAAAGTGAGGCTAGATGTTTTACCCAGATGCTTAGAGAGTCTGTTTTTCTTTATCTTTGAAATTATGAAATTTTACACTCACACACACACACACACATTTAAAGTTGGCATTTTTGTCTTTTTCCTAGGATCCCAAGACTACCTGATCTCGTGTATTTTTTTCAACTGAGAGGTTTTCTTCTTCCATGTGGTTATAATTTCTGTTCCATCATTTTTTCTTTCATTGGAGCACTTGTAATTCTTAGCTGCCTATTTGTCCTCTACCCTCCACATATATTATCATCTCTCCTTATTTTCTACTTTATGACTTTCTGCTGGGCTTCTCATTTTTGTCTTCAATACTGATTCACTGGGGGTGGGTTGGCCCTTTCTTCTGTTTCAGAGTGTAGAGTAGGTGAAATGTTCAGTAATGTACTTCACAATCCATCCTGACTGATGATGAATTTAGTGGGAGTTCCACCAGGGTTTTCCAAGATCTTTTCTTATCATTTGGTCCCAAAGACAGCTTTCACATTTTTGTGTGTCTCCAAGAATATTAAATTAAGAAGCAGCTTATCAGGCTTCTGTCACCATGTGGAAACTCTCATTATGTTAACTTGGAAGTCTAGATTCAGTAATTTAAAATGCTTGCAAACATCAAAATGATATATAGGTTATACTTTTTGGGGGTATCTCCTTGGATATTTATTTAGTAGAATAATTTATTTCTCTTTCATTAGTGGTTAGGGTATAAGTATCTCACCTATCTTTTCCCCATTGATTTTGTTAGCAGTCTGTTTCTATTAATATAAAGTTTTAAATATTTTTTGGTCTCTGCCCTAGGAATCAGGAACACTCATAATTTGATCTTTATGGAACTTGCATTTCCTAGGATAAAAATATCATGTTTTTATATATTTCTTACTAAGGAACAATGTTGAAAATTTGCAAACAGTTGTAAAAACAATACTTCATCGATCTTCCAAAAACCTTGCTTGTGGTTGGAAGAAAAATAGAATGTTCCTTGGTGTGAATTTCAGGTTAAGAAAAAGATTGATTATCTGATATATCTAAAACCATACTTTATGCAGTGGAGGATAAAAGAGGAAACATAGACCCTGAGTTTAAAAGAGTTCAAAACCTTGGAAGGAAAAGAAACACGAAGCAGTACAACAGAGCATATAATTAATGATGATCAAAAAGAAAATAGAAATTGCCTACTGGGTGAGTGTCTGCTGGCAGTGTATTTATTTGTTTGCTTGTGTATGTATGTGTGTATGTTAGAAGATAGAACAAGGTATTGAACTTCTTAACATTTTAAAGTAAAGTCACATTTTCTGCTTTCTTCTCTGTGGAGTTAATTATCTTAAACCTGTGTTTAATTTGCATAGGGACTAATATATTTTACAAGGAGGACTGTTTAGAAAATAGTTTGTGTCTCAAGGATGTCTTTACTTTTAACAAAATATTTAATCTCTTTCATTCCTGGAAATGAAAAGGTAAAAAGAAAGATATTTCTGAAGATGTATATCTCTTTATAGTTGATTATATTTGCAAATAAAAAAAGAAATATGTGGTTTTCTTATTTTTCAATATTTGTGGGTCAGAATTT